>NC_092214.1:52128360-52134233 GCF_043381705.1 Parasteatoda tepidariorum
TATATATATATATATCAGCAAAGACCAAAGACTAGGGGAACTTAACACGTTATGTTTATTAACTAAAATAATCATTTCCTTTAAGTATATTTTCATAAGTTATAGGATTAACAGTATTTCACTTGTTAAGAATATCTAAAATATTAAAAAGCTGCAGTAGCAGGATATTTCATCTTTGAAAACCTGACTAAATCAAAGAGAAATCACTTTTAAAAATTGATTAAGTTTTCTAAAGTCGGGCGCAGCTTTCTCAAGTTACTCTTCTTTCTAAAGGGATATTTTGTTTCCTTCTAGACGTTAAAGATGATCTAGATGTTTGATTACTTTTTAGAAATCACCTGATTAATATTTTTCTTCACAATTTGTAAGTTAATAAGAAAAAATAATACATATTCAGTTTCCAATACGTTCTGAAAGTGAATTAAGAAAGCATAAAATATTATTTGCTGGAAAACTACTTTATAATTTATAAGCGAATGTAAGCCTATGAATTAATAATAATAGGACAGAATAAGCAAGACTATGAATTAAACCATAAATAAGTATTGAACATAATAGTATAAATGTAATTTCATGATAATTTATTTAAAAGTTGCAAACTTAGTAAAATTTTTCGTATTTTTATAATATATAATTCTTAAATAATTCTTAAATATTAATAAAGAAATAAAAGACTAATATTCTATAACTATAAAAAGAACTTAAGTTTCATAATAGTGACTCCTTTAGTCAAGAAAATATATCAGCATCAAGCATAATTTAATAAAATAGTTTTCTTACACTAATTAATAACTAGTATTTTTTCCTTTTTGCAAAGCTTATAATATTCAAGATCTCTTTCAGATTCTATTTTTTCTTTATCTCTAGAACGTAAAACTAACCACTTCTCGAAAACCTGCAATAAATCATTTTAGATACGTATCTAAAAGGAGTCATAAACATAGAAGATACGTTTCAGTATTTTTTAAGTGTTATAACTTTAAAAAGCTATCTTGCTGCCACCTGCACAAAATTCAGAAAATTAATCAAAAAGGGAAAGATAAGACCTTAAAGAATGCATGAAATATCCAAATGAAAGCTGTTGGTTTCGTCTAAAAGATTGCAGCTGATAATTTTTTAATGAAAGAATAAATTTACATTACATTCGACCATTCCTACATTCTTCTGAGTTATTTCTTTAGGTATTCAGAATACTGCAGTATACTTCGTTTTGCTTTAGCTAACAGCAATTTACGTGAAGATTACGTTTATATCTAAGTAAGAACAAATCCAAAAAACGTATTAATGTACTGTAAAACATCATAAAAATATTTTTCAAGTTATATGGAACTGTAGGTGATAAATAAAAGGGATGAATTTTAGCAAGATTAAAAAAAAATATTTTATATAGGATAAATGTTGTGCTGTTAAAAAAAACTAATATAATTTTATGCTCATCCTGAATGTTATAACTTTAAAAACTATCTTGCAGCCTCCTGTAACGGATTTCTAATTCTTTAACGGATTAAATTTTTCTCATCTTTCCCTCCCAAAAGAAGGAATTCATATCTTATTTCCTAACTCTAAAAAGAGATTTGCCCCAAAACCCCAAAATTATGCATATTATGGTAACGAAAGAAAATGATAGCAATATCAGTTACCTCTTTTACAATTTGATTTAAATTTTGCTTTCTTACCCAGGCTTGAAATCAAATTAAATGTATAGAACGAATAATCCAAATATTTACTGGAATACCCGTATTTAAAGACGAGGTGAAAAATGCTTTTCTTTACTGTATAGAACTACGTTTTACCTTTAGTTTTTAATCAGACAAGAAACGCGACACTACTCCAAAATTGAGCGTTGAAATGAAAAACATCGTATATTTTTTAAATATTTTAGTATTGCCTATATTTTTGAACATAGCACTTTCAGATGCGTACACTTTTAATTATACAAAAAAAAAATCACCTTTAAGAGTTCGCTCATGGGCTGCAATAGCGGCACAATTAATAAAAAATCATGTTTCGAGATAAGGATAAGTGGGTTTAAAGTTTTCATTGCTAAGGAGAATGCATAAGAAATGCTTTCGTTGAGTTGTGCTAGTATTTCCGCTGAAGGAATGTGCATTTTCATATTTACACCCGTTCTTAGTCCAAAACGCGTGTTGTTTTAGTTGTGCCACTATTGCAACCCATGAGCGAGTTGTTTACTGGCTTTAAAACGAAATATTTTGTTTTGATTGCTAATATCATAGTCATGCTGAAATATTCATAACATATATCGCAACATTTTAAAAACCGCATTATTATCGTGTTTGACACGTTTTCAATAAATTCAAATCATTAATATAATCGATAATCTTTCAAACCTTGAATGTGAGAGCAGAGTAAAATATATTTTTAGAGATTCCTTCTACTTCTACCTAACCCATTAGCATACAATTCGAAAATTGTTATATAGCTGCTAACGTTTTGGATGTTTTGCGTTATATGCTAATGTTTTGTTTAATAATTTGCTGTTATTTCTCGCCAAACACTTTTGAATGCGCAAGGCCAAGAAAAGAGCCTTGGCATTCAATTTAATCGATTAATTGCCAATACATGGATTTCTTAGCTTTCCTTGGCAAAAACCATGCTAACGTACACGTGGGACTTTTGATATTTTGGTGGACGGAGCTGTCCTGTAGGCTGCAGCTACACACCCGGGCCATTTTTCCAAATTTGTTAATTTATCTGTACTCAAATATGAATCATTTCATTACATTTGAGCTCTAAATGATTCCAGAAAAAATAAAGTATTTTTATTTATTTTAATTTGATTCTTCATTAAGCAATTTATGTTTTTAGATAAATAATTTCTTGCCCACATCACTCCGGAATAAAATATGGTCAATTGGAAATGCATCAATCAACACCTTCATTAACTTATAGCTATTACATCCAACAACATTCAACATTCTTAAAACAAAAATGTTCATGGATAATCATGCAATTTTTATTCACATTTAAAAAATATATATAAAACATTATTAATTACTGTATAAAATATTTCAGTTGAAGCTGTCATCATTCTTAATCATAAATTTATTATTTTTGAAGAATAACTCAACAAATTTAATTATAGCTGATGAATAAAACAAGTATATTATTACTCTAAATAGTAATAAAGAAATATAGTAAAGATGTTGTGTTTAGAAATAAAGTTTACATATAAATCTCTAATCTAAGTATCCGTATTTTTAATAAAGTTCAAAATAACGAATGATACGACAGGTTAAAAAATGAAAAGAAAATTCTAAAAATAACAAAAATAATTTTGCAGTGGAAAATAATATTTTTCCAAGCACATGTCAAACTAAGATAAAATATTTTATTTAGCAGATACGAAAGTTTGAAAAAAAATTTATTTTCTTCCATATAACTGTAACACCAAACTTGTCACATACAAAATGTCATACTAACTTACACTTTACAAAATAATGTTTTTTACAATATTTCGAAGTTATTTCATCTGTCTATATTTTTCTATTTTCAGATATATATTTATAATTTATCAAATACATAAAACAATCATTCTTATATCTATATTTTTTTCAAAAAATATTTTAAGTCATAAATATGGAAATAGCATCATATTAAATGATAAAATAACGAAAAAATAGTTTTAAACAGACATGGTAAAGCCATTTGAAAAAATTCTCGCAGAAAGTTCAATGTTTATTTTGAAACAATGTTCATTTTCTTATTTTTTAACTATCGTCAAGTACGTTGTTTCTATACTCATGGTCAGTAGTTATTACTCTTTTTTTTCACAAAGCTTGCACTCGTGTAGCTTAAGAATCTTATTTTATATTCCTAGCTCCATTTACCATCATGTGTTGTAATAAATTTTGATTTGAGAATTTCAAATATAGAACATATCAAAAATAATTTTATTAATGTTAATACTGATAGAGATTATTAGAATTATAATTTTTTTTAAAAAAAAAGGCTTAGTATTCACTGACCGACAGATCCAATACTCTCGCGCTTAAGAAATTTTAATTCCCGATTATCTTTTCACTGGTCGAGGCATAGAATTAGATACTTGTTTCTGCATACCTATTCATCTGCATACTTGTTTCTTGAGGCGGGTACTAAGATGATTTCTAAGACGTTAGCGATTAACTTGAGCTACAAATTCTTTGCAACACTTTGAGATGTGGAGGGAAATTATGTTAAGTAATTGTCTACTCTAAATAAATATTTTTAAATTCTAATCTGTTAATCTGTTACTTGGCAACCGATAAAAGTTAAATAAAAATATTTGACTATTTCCTTCTATTCCAGTTGTTGGCCAATGGTTGTTAAGCGATAAACTTGTATGAGAAAAAAAATCCTTAACCAACATAGACTGTTCTCTTGAAGTTAGCGTATGGATACCACTTTTGTTAAAATATGCAGTTCCTCTGCAATCACCGATTATTTCGAACTTTATTACGATAACTGCAACGAAACTGATGTTCTGTTCAACTTCCGCGCACAAGTTTCATTATAGTTATCGGATATTGAAAAAAAGTTGTTCAGAATTTATTAAAAATATTTTTTTTTCATAACTATTCTTTGTTATCCATACAACAATGATGCATCAAGATACAGCAAAATACGCAAAAGGGATATTAACGATTAAGGGGTCAAAAATCTCAACTTCTCTCCTGTCTAAACTATTAGAACCGTATTTCTTAAATAGCGGCTACCCACCGTATTTTGAGAGTCACGAATCTAAATTCGTCGTAAAAAATTGCTTCAATTCAGAGAAAGTACGTTTATTTCAAAGTGATTTTTTCAAAGTTGAAATGTAGTCAGCACTTATTAAATAATATATTTAAGGTTAAAAACTTTGAATCATTAAAATTGTGTATTCGAGCTTGCAAATCCAATCATTGGATAAAAAATTTTTAGGGTGTTTATTTTTTTCTGCACGCTTTACACCAATAATATACTATTTTAATGATTTTGTCGTAGGCATTTTATTTACTATCACATTTTGCTATGCCATTGGTATAGTTTAATCGGCTTGTTATAAATAGTGTAATATTCATATTCCTTGTCAAAATTGAAGTCGAGGATGTACGTACTTTAAGCATCGCAAATTCTTATTTAAGCAATTAAAATACAGAACTACAAACTGAAATGAGAACTGAAAACAGAAAAATCATTTTTATGAAGGAGACAAAAAAAAACTTGAAAGGCTACTACTAGAAACACTTCTTTACGAATGTGACGGGTATTGTTTTCAATTAATAAATCCAAATTAAAAGTTATAATTATATTTTATTTATTACTTAATCATTATACTATTATATAAGGAGGAGGAGGACCACACTTACCCATAGCTGCTCGTTTTGAGAGTCTCGCTTGCAGTCGGACTGAATTCCCTGTATTCTCCGTATTTTCCCTTTTTATGGAGTTTATTTATACATTTTATTTCAAGGGGTCAAACGTGATCTCGTGGTCTTATCATGCATCCGAAGGTCGACAAATCAAGCATAATCTTGTGACAAATTTCTAGAAAGTTAAAAGTTGTAATTCGATTGCGAGATGAGACCACGGGATCTTAATCAACTGTTTAATTAACAAAAGATTAACAAGTTTGACCACGAGAATTGCCACGAGGCTACGTCGCGACACGACTCTAAATGGTTTTGATTTTTCAAACCAATGTGATTTTTTCAAACCAAACACGCGAGCAATTTGATTAGTTTTGACAGTATTTTGGCTTTTACGTCACTTAAATATTAATTTAAAACCCTTAATGCATACACTCTCTATTTACTGCATTTCTAAAAAGGGATATAATAGATAGATAGATAGATACATATAGGTTGATATATATATATATATACTCTTTT
>NC_092214.1:52134359-52238751 GCF_043381705.1 Parasteatoda tepidariorum
TATATATATATATAGCATAAATGTCACTGTCGGTGAAGGGGTATATATTTATATATAAGGAACACTGCATAATCCTGAAATACAGAGAACATAATGCGAAAGGCGAAACATTTTATTATAATGCAATTCTTTAATGGCATAGTTTGGAAACATTTGACGCCTTCATTTAGGTAAAACTGCCCTTAAATTCAAGTTACTTGCGTTGAAGTATTCTTAATGCTTTTTATGTGTTCCTCCCAGACGAAAGTTATTTTACCGCCCAGTTTACCTCACCATTTCTTTTTCTGACGAAAGAGCCTCATGAATCAGAAGTCGGTGAAGGGTAATATCCACAAATGGCTATTGGACCCAAGATTTATGGCACATTGGCGAAACTGAAGACCGCAAACATTTCAGTTCTTTCGAAACATAGAGCTTTGCACCAACAAATCCAGCCAGCTTGAAAACCGTTTCTCAATAGGATCGCTTGATACTTAAGAACTGTAAAGAAGTTGTTTTATGATGTAACCTGAAATTCTTGTTTCTAGAGTGTATAAAGTTTTTTAAAATCAAGTAAAAAAGGTTAAAGAAAAGTACAAAAACAATAAACAATGTTAACAAAAGGTTAGAAAATCAATTTTTTACTTGTTTTTCTGAATTTGCAAAGAAGGAGAACGAAATACAATATAAAAGAACTATGATGCATCATTAAACAACAATAGCATCAATTATTGTAAATATTCAAGAATATGAACGTCAATTGTCCAATATAGTTTGAATGGTGAATAATACTACTAAAAGAGAAATTATCTATACTTTGCCAGTGTTTTCTCAAAAAATCTATCTCAAATACCTTACACTAAATTAAAACAATTAAACTGGGAGCGAAGAATAAAAGTATTGAAAAATTAAATGATTTTTAATATTTCAAATACTCTTGAAAGAATTTTAATTAAATATTGTTATTGTATAACACATTTTAGACATGGTTGTATAAACACATGGCAACGTTGTTTGTATAAACACACTGTGCTGTTAAACTTAAATAGTTAGAAGAAAATTTTTGAAATAGCTATTTAAAATAAAAGCGAATAATTAAATGTTAAATTTTCTCTTTCAGTTTTAACTAATTTAGTATAATTTATAAATATGAAATGGATTATTAATTTAATTTTTGTTGAATAATTTATTTAAAAAAATACAGCTACGAAGCTAAGTGCTCAATCAAATTAAATTCCCAAAACTTAATTAAGATATGGAGAGAAGTTTCTATCCCACGGTCCTAAAAATTTATTTTGTTTTTTTCTTTTTATTTATTGTGAATTCGATGATCAAATGTTTCTTTTATTTAAAAATATGTTAAAGCGTTTAGTTTATCTTTTCTTGAAACCATAAAATAATTTCTAGATAGCTTTTTGAAAATAAAACGAAAGCTTTTAAATACAATTCATTACAATTTTTAAACTGCATATCTTTGCCTGTCAACTTCTTTTCAATAGTTAATAATAAGGTAAAATCAAATTTTCGAGAAATATATTTTGTTCTTTTCTTCGCAAACAAAACCCTTTATAAAGCCAACTTTTATTGAAAATTGTTTTTCTTTCCCATTTGTGTTTTCCTTTGCAACCCGTGCAGCACTTTCCCATTTACAGAGCACGTAAAAACATTTTGAAACTCTTCGACTCCTGTTGGATTGAATTTTTCATCCGAGAAAGCTCGCAAATTGGATGAAAAAATAGCATTTTATCGTAAAGGGGATCTGAAAATGCATAAAACATATCTCACATAACTTTTTATATTCACTGTTTTTGGTTTTCATTTGAAAAAACTCGCAGTACAAATCGAAGGAGATGAAAACTCCAAAAAACAAATTATTATTGATAAACATTTCGTTTTTCTTTTTTTTAAATTAATTTAAGAAATGCGTTGTTTACGAATTCTGTGCATGGATTGGATAAGAATAGTATACTTGATAACAAAATAAGACGTAGCAAAATGGTTGATTTAGATTTTTCTTTAAAGGAAAACGTCCATTTCTAAAAAAGAAAAAATAATCTAAATAAATTTTAAAGCATTCATTGCGCTTGGATAAAGGTTACTTAACATTAATTGTTATTCTTAACGTTAAAGGAAAGGCGGGAAATAGAATATAAAAAAATGAATGGTTAAGTCTATAAGGAGAGACAGAACTTGCCAAAACTACGCCATACAATGTGGGGTCGGAAAGAAAAGGGTGAGCCTCGAGAGCAAAAAAAAAAAAAGAGGAAGAAGAAAGGTCAGAGGTCAAAAATCCCGGGAGGGCAAGATACAGACCCCCCGCTGTTACACCATCTGTTTGGACCGGCAATATCCATTCAACTAAGCGATGTATACTTCTTTTCGCATTATGCCTTTTGCTTTGTGATCCCACATTGCAAGGTAATTGTTTTTTGTTTTGCTTTGTTGAAATGGGTTGGAGCTCTTCTTCAGAGTTTTAAATTTCCAGTGTAAATATTTGTCTCAAATTGAGCAGATCTTCAAAGTCAGGAAAGAGGTTCTGTTCTATTAGGTAGCGAGCCCTGCTTTGTGCTAGTTTGAAGAAGAAACTTTTTATCTTGTTTCAGAACCGGTTTTTGTTTAAAATCAGACAAGTAAAATTATATGATAAAATAGATGAGGCTCGGAGCAAAGCAAATAAATACTTTTTGCATTAAAGATTCACAGAAGCATAGCTATGTCCAAAATGAAAAGTTGACTAGTTGTCCATTCACGCTACATTTGGAGGTAAATTTGTAGCAACCCTCCATAAAGTTGCATAATTTCTAGAGAGTAAAAAGCTTAGAAAATACGCAGGCTTACTCATCTCACATTTTAAGACAAAATTAAAAGAAAATGGTACATCTTTTCGACACACGTTGAAATTTAAGATTAAGAATGGCCAAGTTAATAAGTATTGCGAAGTCATTAACCATTTAAATAATGCAGTTGCGAAACCTACGAAAAAATACGAATGTGCCTCTACATTTATGAAAATATGCAAACTTCTACATATTAAGAGTGGACTTGCAGATAACTATTGCTTATACACGGATCAAAATCCTAACCTTCAGTAAAATAAGCAGCCATCACACCTTTGAACCTTCACAAATTTTTAAGTTAGATATATGTACAGTGAGCAAAAGAAAAAAAAGGAAAGATCTTGAATAAATTTTGATCTAATGATCAGATCTTTACGAACTAGAAGTAAATGGTTTGAGCGGGTGAAGTTGAATTTGAAAATTAATTTTCCCAGATGTATTTTAAGCTACGAAATCAGACATAAAAATGCAGTTTCTACGAAGCCATGCCTTCTAACGGGTTTGCCCAATACCTAGGGGTTACCGCAATCTGGGAAATATGCTCCCAATATGTATCTCAAATAGTTTGATCTAGAAAACCGTTCAAAGATTGGGCACTTAAATGCAATGTTTTTTCCTCCTTCAAGCATTCCTACAGAATGATCAATTCAGAAAACTACGTCCATAATAGTTTTAAGAGTTAATTAAAAAAAAAGACTAAATATGCGTAGCATAGAGGTATTATGCATCCATATCAAATATACTCATCTATTATTCTAATTATTTTTTTGATTCGACATAATCTATCTCAAAATTTACTTAAAATGAAGAATTATTAGATTTATTTATTAATTTATTATTATTATTATTATTTAAGCAAGCATTTTCAAATTTTGATGATTTTCTTGAACGTTGAAACATAAATAAAACTTATTTGACTTTATCTTTACTTTAACTATTATAATAACGTACAAACAAGTTTTCTGTGTTTTTTTAGTTGCAAGAATTGTCGATAGAAAGCTAGAAGCATGAGTATCTAGTAATATTTCTCTCTTTTTCTCTTTCTTTTTTTTGATAAATATTACCAGGTACTCAAAATTTTTTTAGGTACTTTGACATTGAAAAATATGTATTCACTTACATTCCATTCATTTAATTTTCTTTTATTTGTCCATACTAACTTAATTTTGTTCATAATCATTGCTATTTAAATTTGTAATTTACATGTTTTATTTTTTTTACAGTTCTATAACATGGTGGGGCAAGGAACAGTTCTTGTAACTTTATTAGATAGTCGAGATGTAACACTTTTTGCCCCCACCAATGCTGCTCTGAAAAAAGCGAAGTCTAGAAAAATGGACGATCCCAAAAGAGATGTTGATCCTAGGATATACGTCTGTAAGTAATTTTTTAAACAGTCCACTTTTATTTAAAATGAACAACGATTACCGTTTACTGAAACTAGTTTTAGACGTAATGAGCCTTATAGTTGCAATATTATGCAGCGTTTATAGACAGTTTTAAAGAACAAAACGTGTTTATAAATCAGCTTTACAATTTCTAAAGTATATAAATGTTAGAAAACTGTAACTTTAAATTACATGTTTTATTATAAATTACTATACTAGTTATAAAGGACATGTTAAATTGCATCACAATTTACATGCTTGTAAATTTTGATTGCATAAATATTGAAAGCAAACTCATGTTAATATTTTTTTGCCAAAGAATAAAACAGTTTTAATTGCAAAAACTCGCACTTTTGCTGAAACTTTCCCATTGTTTTATCAATATCCATTTAATATATTTTACTTGTCTTAGTCCCTTGTATTCTATAATCTGAAAATCCATTATTAAAATGTTAATTATTTGCTATAATAAAGCATATAGTGCATTTTTTGAAGCAGTTATTCTGTTAAAATATTACACTTTTGCAAATATTTTTTGCATTTATTTGCTATTTACAACAATAAAATTTTGTTCTAAAACCTAGACAAATTCGTGACAGTCGTTTAGGACTAAAATGAGTCACTCTTAGTTGAAAATGCGTATAGCAACTGGTGCTTTTCGCACTTCACCCATTAAAAGTTTGCAAGTAATAACTCAGGAACCATCTCTCATCTCCCGACGAACTAAGCTTTCATTAAATTACTACTTTCATCTAAAGAGTCATCCTAATCATCCCATGTTTGATAAGGTTTTCATACCCGATTATGAAGTCCTTTTTAACAATAGACCATCCTGTACTCCGACTTTTGGACTCAGGAGGAAAAAGTTTTTATCTTTTTTAAATTTAGAAGATTATGAAATTTTACCAGCATATAAACAACTAACACTTTGGAACGTACTGTATTTTAACACTATTGATATTTTTGAAAATCAGACAAAACGTGAGACATCTACTTTAATGTACCGACAAATGTTTAATTCGCATCGTGAACAGTATCAGGATTTTAACCCTATTTTCACTGATGGCTCGAAGAATGACCGTCATATAGCATCTGCAGTGGTGACGCCAAATGAAATCATCACTGAAAAACTGCATCCATCTTGTTCAGTTTTTATATGCGAAGCTCAGGCCATCTTATTGGCTCTACAATTTATTCTTACCCAAACACACAAAAAATGGTACATTTATACCGATTTTAAAAGTTGTCTGGCAGCATTAAACAATTTTACCCATACGTCTCATTCTATCGTAGTTTATACTTATGAAAATTTACAAAGTTTGGGTTATTCTGTGATGTTATCGTGGATTCCTGGGCACTGTGGCATTCTGGGTAATGAAAAGGCTGACGAATTCGCTTAATTGACTCAAAACCTTTCAGTTCGACCATTATCATATTTAGATATTAGAAATGCGATTAATTTTACACTACAGTTCGAATGGCAAAAAAGTTGGAATGAGGAGACAAATAACAAGTTACACAGTCTTATACCAAATATAGAACCAGTAATGAAACAAAGTTTGCCGAGAAAATACGAAGTTATATTGAATCGTTTGAGTATTGGTCATACACGTATTACACATAGGCATCTCTTACTAGGTGAACCTGCACCAGATTGCTCTAGCTGTAATGAACCATTAACTGCGAAACACGTTCTGACCCAGTGCAACAAATTTAAACTTCTCAGACAACGCTATTTTGGCTGCAATAATCCTACTTTACATTTACTTGTTGGCGATAAACCACACTATAATCTTCTGTTATACCTTAAGGACATTGGATTATCTACCTCAATTTAATTTCACCTTTTAAAATTTACCTTTTTTTCTATTTTAGGTCTTATTTAAACCAAGCACTCGTTTTTTAGACCAAGTTCATGGTGCGGTATAGCCATTTCCGGCTCTTGTGCCAAAAACACTAAATAACTAACTAACTTAGTTGAAAAAGGCGTTTTAAATATTAGAAGCTTCAAAAGCAAGCATTTTAGCTTACAACTATACTCAGATATTTCGAAAAAATAACATTTCTTTTCGCTTAATAACCATTCGATACTTTGCCTGTTTAATAATTAGCATTCTATGAATCAAACATATAATTGATTCTTTAATTCTATCAATCTGTTAATTGTTAGTTATAAAAATGCACACATGCGCATTGTTTGAAGAATTTATTCTGTGAAAAATATTACATTTTTGCCATTATTTTTGTGATAGTGCTTTATTTACTATTTACAAAAATGAAATGTTATTATGAAAACTATTACGAAATCTCGACAGTTGTTTTAGACTAAAAATAATCACTTATAGTAGAAAAGACGCTTCAAATATTAAAGACTTTAAAGACAAGCAACTTAACGCACAATTGTGCGCAAATATTTTCAAAAGATAATATTTCTTTTCACTTAATATCTTTTTAATACTTTGTGTGTTTTAGTCATTAATGTTCTATAGTTCAAAAATGCACTGTCGAACAATTAATTGCTATAACTAATAAATGCTTCAAACAATGCAGAACAAAGCTCATGTTGCAGTGTTAGAATCATTTATTCAGTTAAGAATATCACAGTTTTGCTACTCTGGCATAGTAATTTATTTACTATTTATGAAAAGAAAATATTATAAAAAGCGAAGTAATATTTTGACAGTTGGTTTAGACTAGAATTACTTTTAGTAGTAAAGGTATCTTAAATAATGGAAACCTTAAAAACAAGCCATTCAACTCAAAACTGTAAGCAAATACTTTCAAAAGATAGTATTTCTTTACACTTAATATGTTTTTATCATTAGTATTCTATAATTCAAAAAATTACTATCACACTGTTAATTGTTAGTTAAAATAAAGCATAGATTGCATTGTTTGAAGCATTTAATCAGTTAAAAATATTAAATTTTTGTCATTATTTTTGCGATGCTGATACAGCAATTTATTTGCTATTTACGAAAAGAAAAATTTGTTATAAAAACCTCTCCAAAATGTCAATCGTTTTTTACTAGAAGGAATAACTTTTAAAAGGAAAGCCGTTTTAAATATTAGAGTCTTAAAAACATATTGTATGCAAATATATTCAAAAGATAATATTTCTTTTCACTTAATTTAGAAGGACACACTAGAGTAACTTAAGTTAGTACTTTTAAAAAGTTTTCAAACGCATTTCAAATTAAGTCGTATCATCAGGCAGGAAGTACAAGTACTAACCACATCTATTTCCTGGTGTTAGTGGGAAAATTAACCCCACAGCTATCTCATCATCTTAATTGCATGGACTCTCTTAATGCCCCCAGGGTGATTCCAATAACGGTAAGTTTAAGCTGTTATTTTGACCATTATTGAGAAAGTTTATGCCCATTTCGGTATGAAGTTGATCAAAGCCCGGATACTAGGAAAACGTAACTATTGCCGCGTATTTGCATTTTGCTATTCAACACTACTAGGTAATTAGAATAGCTGTTATAACGACATGAAGTATGGGGGCAATCGATAACATGCATTTCCATAGTTTTCGCGCAATGATTTGAACTGAATAAGCCTCACTAAAATCAATCATTTTGACGCCAGATCCTTTTGACAATAAAATTGGCACAGTTGTGTTTGTCACCAGTCATCAATTTTGAAGAATGACTAATTGTGATTTTCTTTCGGTGCTATAAAGATTTTTAATTTTTAATTTTGTATGTTAAGTTTGAGAAACTTTTAAGAGTAGATTAATCTTAACAAAGTATTATTCATGTCTGATTTCGGAAATAAATTTTTGGGTCTGTTTAGGCAAATCTAGAAAAATGGCATAAAAATAATTTATAGTAGATAATTAAAAATAAAAATACATTAAATATATATAATTTTATCGTTAATTGTTAATTGTCATTAATTGTTAAGTAAAGATCCTTGCAGTTATATTACGGAAAGCCAAATAATCTTAAAATTCAATAATAGTATTATGAATAAAGTTAATAAAGTTAATTTTCTAGTGAAATAATATTTATAATAATCAAATGTTTAGATCTTTACTGTTATGCTATTAAAAACCGAATAAACTTAAAGCTCAACAATAGCATTAAGAATAATTTGTTGTTAGTTTTTTATGTCTCTAGTTTCATTATATATCGTCATAATATACGGTATAAGCGTATAACTAATTTTTTAGTGTATCTTTAAAACTATGGTTGATTAAAATACTAATATAACTATGTCATTACGCTTAAATGCTTTATGAATTCTTTGATAGCTTTTAAAGGTGAAAATTAATAAATAAAACTTGCATACTCAATAAATTTGTTAAAATTACTGGTAAAAAATTATGACATTTCTAAATTTAAGCGGGGTTTTTTTTCTTCCCCTGCTTTGATTCCCTCTTGTAGTAACTCTTACTTACGTAGTTCAGAAAAATTTAAGATAAAAATAATTGAGTAAAAGCAAATTACTTCTTAAAAATATTTTTCAATTCTAAATTACACATATTTACAATAGCAATGCCCTATTTTCTATACATAAATAAATGGGGTAAACTACATAAAAATCTGAGCAAAACCTACCACTCCTAAAGAAGTTGAAATTTATATGTTATGATTTACGTAAACTAAAATACAAATACTTAATTTGACAGAAAATGTGTTGTCAGCATTTATAATAAAAAGCACAACTAATTTATAACAAAGCACAACTAAAAACATCAAGTACTTATAAGCAATATTTAAACTGACTCAATTTATGATTAGCGTTCATAAAATCTAACACGTATCTTTGATTTTTTTAGAAATAACTTTACTTAGTCTCTTATTTTAACTGTATATCTGACTTATCGTAACCTTTAGCTGACAGCCTTATTTAATCCTCATTAAAAGCTCGTAGTTTCTGTTTTATCCTGTCATTTTTGATAGATTGTTAGGAAGATGGTTATGATAAATTGATGGTTATTATAATCACGCGAATTTTAAGCGCGTAACCTAAGTTTGATTATGTAGGACGAAGTTAACCGCATAAGTAAGGTACTGGAACCGTTAACCTTTTACACAAACTTTAAGCTTCTGATTATTAGAAAGGAATATTTATTTCAAAATATCCCTTTTTGCCACTTCAGCTAAGTTCGTTAACAATTGTGCATTTAAAGATGCTCTGATACCTGAAAATATTATTTTAATATATTTCTAAAATTGTAATGAATTTTTTTTTAGTATTTATTTTATGTTCAACTAAACTTATTAATTTTATTGATATTTTTTTTAAATTGTACCATTTTCATAGCAGTAAAAAAACAAATACTAACATGAAGGATCAATTACTGAATTACTTCGTTTTAATCTTATTCCATACCACTTTCAAGCAAGCCTTTTTCCTCATAAAATGTCAGCATTATTATCAATATTACTTGAATGGTCAATATTACTTTGAAGTTAATATTATTTTGAAGTTAATTATGTGATGTTAATATTATTTTATAAAAATATATATATTAAGCTATATTTTTTCAAAAAAAATTGGATAGTTACATTTTTCAAAAGCTTCTGCCTCTGTGCAAAAAGGGTTATTTTTGAACCAGGCAAAGAACTGGATGAGTGTTAGTTTTGATTAAATTGAAATATTTATTTTTAATACATCTCTAATAATTTAGACTTCAAAATAATTCTCACAACAGTAGACACCTCAAAGAATTAATAGCATCCTTAATTATTTTTGACTAAAATTTTCACAAATAATTCCTTAACTTATGATTATGGTAGCGAATCAAACTCATTCACTTAATTTTCAACAATAGAAAAAATGAGTAAAATAATATTTTTTTTTTCTGTTTAACTCTATATCGTAATTTTTTTAAAAAATACTAGCTAATTTGCAGCTCTTAATATTACTATTTATTTAGTATCCTATATTTTATGGTAAAATTTTTTCAGCTACATTGTTATTAATATTGCAATAGTATTTATTCGTACATTGTGCAAAGAAAGTACCTTCCTGAATAACTTTTGATCCAAAGATCGGCATTCTCACGCTCCGACACTTAATGGTTCGAGTGGATGACACCAAATATCCTAATTAGTTCGTACAGATGTTAATTTAATCTAAGAAATCAGATACAGAAAATATTCAACTGTAATTAAATAATGTAGTAAAAATAATAATTGCTAACTAAAAGCTATTTTTGCAATGAATTCCCTTTGGATTTATTTTCTTTGAATTTCTAATTGCGTGCAAAAATATCTCAATTTGCTTTAAAAAGTTCTCAAGATATGGTGAAATGTACAAAAATAAAAATTAAGGGCTTCAAACTTTAGATCACTCTCCTGGGGACCGTATTTTCCCAAGTGTGACTACCCTCTATATTTTGGAAATCAGAAATCGGAATTAATGTATTCGAAAAAAAGAATATTTATTCAGAGAAGGTGCGTTTTTGTGTCTGACTCCGTCTTAAAATAACTTAAAATTTTGTCTGCACTACTTAATTAGCATATTTGGGGTGACTTTCTCGAAATATTAAGGTTGAACCCTGGAACAGGAAGATCAAAAATTATTCAGGTTTTTCTTTCTTTTTTTTTTTGCTTCACACACTACTACAAACGATACCTAACTAGTCACTATCAATTTTCTGTTTAGAAAATTTAGAGCAATCAAGGTGTTGCGTGCATAGTTAAAGGGTATTTGTCATAAGTCTAGACAGTTTTGCTTTATTCCTTGCATAAAAAATAATATATAGCCTCATATCAAGAATTTAATTTAGATTAATCATGATAACTCAAAATGTAGAAATCACATACAGAAATGTATATCATTCCATTCAGAGGGGAAATTATGTTTCTAAATTGGGGAAAAAAAATTTCTTTTTATTCGGCTAGTTTCACCACTATTCCTTTCAGTTTATCGTAAGTCATGATTCAGATATGGCTAGCAATTGATTAATCTCCCAGTTCGAGATTTGCAAAATTTCCAACACTTGGTACGAAATGATTTTGCAGAGTAATGAGAGTGAAAAGGATATTGTTAAGTGCAATTTGACCAAGCTGCGTTTGAATTGCAAATTTCTTTCTAAGGCTCAAATCTCTTTCATTTCAGAAGGAATAGTTATTTCAAAAAGGAACAACTGCATAGTTTTATCAGATACCGAAAATGAGTTAGGGATCAATTTTCGCTGCATCAATAAAATTCGAAACAAGTCCTATCTTGCGCAGTAAGAAATTAGATAAAAACATTTTTCATGGAAAATATAAAAAAAATAAAAAAGAAACATAATACTTAATTCAGATTTTTGTTGGATATGCCAGCGCGTGAAATTGAAGAATTTTTTTCCCCTTTTTTTTCATTCTTTGTCATGAATATTTTATATCAGCTAATCGTTATTCCTTCTAATTTAAATCGGCCATGAGTAATCATTATTTCTTCTTTAATTCGGTTTTCTTTAGTCTCAACCCAATCTGACGGTTAGATTTTTATGCTGATTGTGATTTTCTTTCATCCAGATTTTTTTTATATTGAATATTTTATTTGTTCTGTGACGATATGAATCTGCTTTTAATACATTCTTTTCATTTTTAAGAATTTATATGCATTCTCTTAATCGTCTTTAGGTTTTCGTTAGCGTATTATTAATGTTTCTAATTACATGGCTCATAAAGATAATGATGACTATTCTCTTGGATCAATTGTTAAATCCAATTATTAGAAAAACAATGAATTAAAATTCAATTGTTTCGTTGTTCTTTCACTTTGTTTTAATGACTGTAGACAAAAAAACATTTAATGCAATAAATTAAGTACAAAAACTCATTTCTTACATATCTCTGAAGTGGAAACTTAGAAAAAGCCATAAAAGCTTAATTTTTCTATTCGTCTATTAATTATATTGATGAAAGTCTGCTTCTTGGAAACGAGGCGTATCTTCTTTAATTTGCTAGGAAATAAATTAATTTTTTCCTCATCATAAGAAACAGTAAAGATTAATAAATATTTTCATCAATAAAATAATCTAATGTGATCTGAATTTCATAAACCCTAACTCAAAGAAAGTATACTTTCGTTTAAAAGTGGCTATTTATCTGAAATGATGCGATGATATACAAACATGAATTAATTGTAATTTTTTTGAAATTTCATTTTAATTAATTTACTTTGAATCTATGATTAAATGCGAAAGTTTGTTTAAGTCAAGGTATGTTTACAAGAAACGTAAGAAAATTTCATTAATGATATCAAAACTTCTTCTATGGACTTCTTTTTACTTAAACTCATATCTTTTTAATTTAATTTTATTAAAATAAAAGCTCTCTTTGATCATACAAAACATTCATAAGGAAAACATATAAAAAAGAATATCAATTTTAAGTAAAGCTTAAAATAATATTTTGAAAAGTTTTAATAGCATTTATTTAATTAATTTGTTTTCCTTTTTTAATTTTTATTTTCATTTAATTCTATTCAATATTAAATTTTTATTTTCAATTAATTGTATTTAATATTAAATTTTTATTTTCATTTAATTGTATTTAAAATCGTGCGAATTTATAAAACAAACTATAAGCAGGTAAAACACCCCAAATTATTATTATTTTTATATTTATGCATTATAAAAGAAATATAGTTAATTACAGGTCTTGTGAAATACAGCCACCCAGTAATTAAGTAAATTTTGAGTGGCGACTATATTTTTCAGATTTTTAATTTTTCAATTACGATCAGACATTTTTTTATGTTTTAATATTGATCTGAGAATTTTGCTCGAATGATATTTCTTCGCCTATATCGGCCATGCTTTACACTATCAATCAAAAACCTTTATTAACCTATATTAACTTATACACATAGCAATTATACACATAGTAATCGTGCATTTTTTGTGCTGGGCTCCTGATGTAAGAATGTTCTTTCGTCATTTTTCCAATGCCTTGTAATCAGAAGTCTTGACGAAATTACGTCTTAATTTATAATTTATTAGCTAAAAAAGCTATATTACGTGCTAATTAATTAAATGCTAATGTAAACATTATTTATGATTATTTAATTGTAAAAACGTAATATTATTATAAGTACAAATATATTTTTATTATTTTGATACTTCTTAATAAAACTTTATTGTGTTGTTCATTCATTTTATAATAAGTATTCCAAATGCAGGCATTTGATTTCCATGCTTGGATGGATTCAACAGAATTTTAAATTTGGAAGAAGAAAGAAAGACTAGTAACAGAAGTACAAATATTTTCACTGAATATCATAAATTTTTGCTGGCTACCAACATTTTCTTATATTCTTTGAGTACTGATAATTTATCATACGTACAAATAAAACCTTCGTTGTTTATTTTGTACACTTTCAAACACATTGATTTAAGGACGAGATTTTACGTTACATGTAGTACAGAATTGCTGCTACCTTATTAATGTGATAAATCGAACCATGCTTTCGTACAACTTCAAAAATAGTCTAGAGTAATAAAATTTGAAAAAAAAAAACTATTTCGTCCAGTTTAGCTCCAGATTTTAATGCTGTAGCTAATTTAAGCGATATTATGGTTTAATGCAATACAAAAATTTTAAAAGTGGACATAGTATTAAGTTATGAAGCTCATAAAGAACGGTGATTTTGTTCAATTTAGTATGGTTACAGAAAATTTGAATGATATTAGACTTCAAAACGCTCTAAAATGTCCAACAATATAACAATCGAGTAATAAAATTAAATCTCCTAGCTTATCTCCTAAGTATCCCTTTCTGCCGCAGTGTGTACAGTCTAATAAGAATTTTCTAAAAAAAAATTGCAAACAACTAAAAATGCAAAGCTATTTGCTTCTAAATGACAAACATTTTTAACTACTTCTTTACTTTAAACAATATATAGTTGAAAAAGATTTCTTTCTTCAAAATGCTCAATCTACGATCAGTTGATAATTTGAAGTCTGATTAAAAGAAATTTCCCAAAATTTCCATTTTCAATTTTCAAAACCAACGTTTATTTTTTCAAGGGTTCAACACTCACCAAATTATTTAACAGTATACATGCTTTAAAATTAGTGATTTTTCAGTTAAACGAGGATTTTAAACAGTCAAAATATTGCTTATTTCAACTGATCTCGAATTTTAAACACGAATTCTAAAACATCGATTCTTACATCGAAAGTTGTTCAGAGATTTCGCTATTGTTAAGTAGCATTGTAGAAAAATATCGCACATTGAAAACGGGAGAAATAATTGAGCAATAGAATCTCCTTTTCTGATTTTCAAAAGCATTTTTTTTCCAATGGTTCAACACACTCCAAAATTTTAAACAGTATACGTATTTCAAAATTATTGATTTTTCATAAGTATCAGGCTATTAGTTTAAATTATTAAAAATGTAGGTTATTTTCTACTAATCTCATATTTCAAACACGATTTTAAATTTCAATTCTAACATCGAAATTTTTCTAGAAATTTCACCACTCTTAAGTAGCATTGTAGAAACATATCACATGCTGAAAAAGGGTGAAATTAACGAGCAATGGAATCTTCTTTTCTAATTTCCCGAAGCAAAATATCTTTTCCAATGGTTCAACTCGACCAAAACTTTTGAACAGTATATATATTTCAAAAATAGTGATTTTCTTTCATGTCAGAGTTCAACTTATTCAAAATGTTGGTCATTTTCAACTAATCTTCTGCTTTAAACAAGAACTGGAAAATATCGATTCATACAAGGGAACTTATCAGGAAATTTTCTCGTGTTGAGAAGTAGTATTGAAAAAAATATATCTCATGCTAAAAACGAGAGAAATTAAGAAGTGATGAAATCTCCGAAAATTTATCACACTAAAAGTGACCTCAAGTGAAACCTCTATAAAAATTTTATTGCCTGTAAAATAAGATGCTCGACCAAAGATGAAAACTGTAGGAAATTAAGAGGACATATTGAAGGCATGAATCATGTGATAAGCTATAAAAATGTCACATTTCCTGTCTCATCACATTCTTCAGGATAACTTAAGAGTTCTGTGTTGTGTGAGAGTGGTTTATGTATATATGCCTATGGAAATCGGCTAAAGATAAAAGGTTTCATAAATTTTTTTTCTTTGGTAATGGATTAATGGATTTGTTTGAATTCTTTTAACCTTGATATTTAATGTATGTGTAGGACGAAATTTGTCTACATGACGTAATGATGAATCCTTGAAAAGAACCTAGTTTTATACACTACGTTCATTTAAGTCAAAAATAAGTAATGGTGGGGTAAGGGATCATATATATTTAATTAGGAGTTATATATATATATATATACATAATTAGGGGTTATATATATATNAACTGGAGTATTTTGTGGCACATATTTTGTGGGTGTGTAGAATCTCTTCGACTTTCATTAAAATAAATTATAAACTGATATGAACTTTCTCTTCACGAACACAAGCACATTACCATTTATCTGGGAAATTTTCAAGGTCAAGCAACACCAGCACACATTCTTTAGAATCATACCAGTTAATAGTTGTGGTCAGAAACTTGTTTTGAACAAAAAACATAACCAATACTGATATATGGCAATTATGCATACGGGAGCCGCGATGGCTCAGGGGATAGAGCGTTCGCCTTCCAATGAGGTGAACCAGGGTTCGATCGTGGCGATGACTGGTCGATACGAATTCCGCATCCAGCCTGCACGGATCACAGTGCTGACGTGAAATATCCTCAGTGGTGGACGGACCCCTTGCCGCCAGGGTAACCGTGGGAGGTTCTCGTGGTCTTCCTCTCCATGTAACGCAAGTGCGGGTTAGTTCCATCAAAAAAGTCCTCCACGAAGGCAAATTTCTCCCAATACTTGATCCAGGAGTCCTTTTGTCTTCTGGATTGGGTTCAAAATTACGAGGCTACGGAGTTGAACATTAGCTGTCGTAAACCCAAAAATTGGTTCGGCTGTTCAACGACGGTTATAAAATAAAAATAAAATAAAAATTATGTTTACGGGTGATTCCTTGGAAACATGAAAATTCGGAAAAAAATATACTTCAAATTTAAAATCTTCAAAATAACGTAATTTTTTTGTACATTTATTTAATTGCATTCATTAATATCTTACAGATAGCAGTGTAGTTTATTGACAGTTGCTCAAGAAAAAAATATAAAATAGGAATTCACCAAATTTTGAATGCCAGGAAAATGGCATATTGGATTAGCAGTGACGAAAACGGTCATTTTAAGCTAATAGTAAGAAACTCAAAAATATAAAGTTGAAAAGTTAACTTTAACTTTTTGTGTAAATAAGTTCCAAAAATAATTATTGTGAACAATTTGTACGTACCGTTTCTTTTCGGCTTCTCTTTTTTTCTCATTGTATTTTTCCTTGATTGTTTTTAGGTCCCATGTTTGAAAATAACCTAGTAAAATTAATTTTATAATAATTAACATCGGAAATTTTTTTATTATATTATTTAAACTTAAAATATTTCAAATCATTTTATTTTACAACTTTATTATATTCTTTAATTTATACACCCAAGTAAACTTTAAGGACTATGACAGAATTGAATTGTACAATGATGTGTTTAGCTTATCCTTTATATTTTAACTATATGTGTTTTGAAAAAAAAAACCCTCAAGGCTTTGTGTTATATTCGCCATGAATTGTTTAAATTAATTATTTTATCCACTGTTAAAAGAATCAACAAATTTTGTTGTTGTTGATATGTACAGAATAAAATTGTTTGTAATAATCAATCATTAAATAAATAAATAACTTTGATTATATATAAGCATATTACAATCTTACATAAACTGGGCATTAACTTAATATTTGCTTTCCCTCTTTACATTATATTGTTTAAAAAATTTTCTGGTTACTGATGTCATTCATAAGCCAGGAAAATGACAATTTGCCATTTTACAGCATTTAACTTTAACATTTCGGTCCGAAAAGTTTACTTTCCGCAGAAAACAACAGGATTTCTTGAAATAACTCAGGTAAATATATGTAGTTTATGTTATTAATGATTTCAAGAAGACAGGAAAATGATAACATAAAAACCTACTCACATTGTAAAATTTTTTGAAGCAGATTTTGAACCAGAAAGTTGGTTCTTGAAATACGACATGCTCTGATAGAATGGTATTCTTATCAATCTCTTTACCTAAGATATTGATTGCTGGCTCTATATATTTTGGTTAGAAAATTCTAAAAGGAAGTGGCCAGGAAAATGACTGATTTTCATGTGAAAACCAAATTATTGACAGAAAAAAATATTTTCAACAAAGTTTTTGGAATTAATACCCTCTAAATATATTCTAGAAATGCTTACAACGGTGGAGATAAAAGAAAGTTAAGCATTGAAGAGTTTATGGGAAGTTTTAAAGCTAGTTATTATTGGAAATATTGTTTGTGACATACCATTTTGAAATCCAATTAAATTTTTTAAATATACAAAACAGTCAATGGTAATGCAAAGTCATTTAAAAATGCTAACAGCAATGCTATTTATTAACTTTTTTTTAAAAAAAAGGTTCTTTTAGTAGTATAGTATTAGATTTCGGAGCAAGAGACTGTCAATTTTAGTATTTCGGAAGAATTACCCATACATAAGATATGAAATATAAAAAGAACGCACTGATTTAGATTTTAAACATACATTGAAGTAAATCTTAAAGCCAACCCTGGTAGAAAACATTTAAAGCCAATCCTGATTTAAAACAGTTATTTCTTTTTAGAGGTTTTTTATTACGTTTATCTTTCTTTATTTTTTTTTAATTTCATGAATTTACGTAGGATAAATTTTTACAATCTTTTCAATTATTTAATTATATGAATGTCAACACTCACATCCCTTTATAATGAAACGGAATAGACGAAGCTGTATTCTACATAAATACAGTTATGATTTACTAAAAACGTCCTTTCAGATTCTGCCATGCAAAAGAAAAATCAATGTAAAACACAAAAAATTCAAAATTGAGATATTTATGTACTTGACATCTTCGTATAATAAGCTACACAGTGCAAAAAAAATATTTTTTTTCAATATTTTTTATGAGTTTTCTTAAAGTCTATTTTAGCGATTATAGCCTTATCAGTGAAAAAAAAATTGTCAAATCACTTTTCTCGAAGTCAGTCGTGAAGCACTAATGTATTTTTTTTTCAAATGCACGATTTTTGATTGCAGTGGCTTAGGGGGTCGGAGCGCTCACTCGCAATTAGGTGAACCTGGTTCGAATCTTAGCGATGGCTGGTCGATACGAATTAAGCACCCAATTCGCACTGACCACAGTGCTGACAAAAAATATCCTCCTTGTTAGACGGATAATGGGGTAAAATCCCCTTGCAGTCAGGCTTGCCGTGGGAGGTTTTTGTGCTTATCCTCTCTATGAAACGCAAATGCGGGTTAGTTCCATCTAAAAGTCCTCCATGAAGGGTAATTTCTTCCAATACCTAATCCAGGAGTTAACCCAGGAGTTCATACTTAATACCTTATCTTCTAGATTGGATTCAAAATTACAAGGCTACGAAGTTGAACATTGCTAGCCGTAAACCCTAAATTTGACCGACTATTCAACGACGGTTATTAAGTTATGAAATACACGACAGTGAGCAGTGGTGGCTCAGGTATTGAGCCCTCACTTCTCAATTAGGTAACCCGGATTTGAATTCCAGATTTAGCTGGTCTATATGAATTCCGCACCAGGTGTACACCGGTCACAGTGTTGAAGTAAAATATCTTCAGTGGTAGACGGATCATGTGTTAGAGTCCCCTTGCTGTCAGACTAACCGTGGGAGGTTTTATGGTTTTCTACTCCGTGTAAAACAAATGCAGTTTGCTTCCATCAAAAAGTCAGTCCTCCAAGAAGGTAAATTTCTTCCAATACTTGATCCAGGAGTTTCCTTGTCTTCTGGATTGGGCTCAAAATTACAAAGTTACGGAGTTAACAGACACTTAAAATACTAGCTCGTAAACTTGAAATTGGGTCGGCAGTCCAACGACGGTTTAAAGTAAAATAAGTTTGCACGGCAGTATAGTCGCGTGATCTTTTTCATTTTTTTAACTACGTATTGAAAAAAAATCATGGTGATAACTAAAAATGAATGAATTGGGATCAATAAAAATATCCTTTCTATCAGAGCATAAAATTGTAATTTATGGCCTTTAATATTCACTCTATTAGAACTGGAGTATTTTGTGGCACATATTTATTATCGTTATATCCGTTTGCATTAGCAAATCGATAAATTTCTTTAGACTATATGCATGAGCTTTAAGCTCTACAAAGAAAGTAAAACATCATTACTCCTCCGCTAGATTCCACGTATTTTGTTAGTCAATTCAAAATCTTCTTGGACGTCTTAGATAAAGATAGAGTACAAAGAATAAAATTTATGGATAGTAAAAGACAGCCGTTGGTTATTTCCTTCGCAAGTGATAAACATCTATCTAGAGATGTAATGCCTGTGATGTAAAATTTACTAATCCCAAAAGAATTCCTTGTCCAGAAGAAAAAAAAGATTCTCTTGACTGAATTGAAGATATTGCCATCAAGTTAAATCCAAAAGTAGAAAGGGGTTTTAATGCTTGAATTATAATCTCTAGAGGATTCTCACTAGCAACAGCTGTCAGATGCAATACTTATCAGCGGAGAAAAAAACTCAATCCGATTTATCATATCACTTGAATTTTATACAGTGGAAATAGTAGAAAAGAATTATTGTAATGGAAGAGTAACAATTTTTTAAAGGTTTTGTTGCTATTAAATTTAGTATTTTTTGGAATATCTTTTTTATGAAATAGGGAACCAAGTCATAAGCAAGGATTTTTTTTTATAAACATTTAAATCCAACATAAATACATTGTGAGTTTTATTTTACTTGATTCTAAGACATTTTTTATGCGTTAAATTTTTTAAATAAAATGAATCAATAAGAATAATTTCGAATAATGATTTCCTTTTAATCTAGAAATATTGAAATAGTGAGCAACAATGACACCAGGTTCGTATCCTGATGAGGTCTTCGTGAAGGACTCGGGTTCTACCTCCGGTAGCAGCTTCAACCAACCAATTTTAAACTCAATGAGTAACAATTTGGCTCAAGGCTCAGAAATAGAAGCGGCCACTGCTCAATTCTAACCATAATACTATCATCATGCTGTTGATCACGAAAGCTACTAAATTGTAGAGCTTTAACATCCATGAGTTTAATAGCACATAATGTGTTGTTGCAGGAATGCTTAACATCTAATGAAACAGCAAATGGACTACATGAAATGAATTAGACGTGTCAATATTGTAAAAATTTCTGGAAACAACTTCTGATATTATTGTAAATCGTATCCCTAGTGTATTATTCACTGCAAGATATATGGAAAAGAAAGTATTATCAGTGTAAAAAGAAAATAATGGCAAATTTCTTCTCATTCATTAGAATGAATGCTCTAGGTTATTGCGTAGCTCGATAAACAGACTCCCTGGACTTGTATCCTGATCATGACAGATCGAACATTCCGGAGTACTTTTGCTACCCTAATTTTTGTGGTACATGTTAAATTTTCAAGGAAAAGTACTAGCACCTTGATTGGCAGAATTTTCTGCCGTAAATTTTCAAGATCATTTTACAATGAGCACGAAAACTTTTAAAATAATGAGAAGGATATTAAAGATCCATGTTTCAATAGTCAGGAATTTCATTAAAACTCAAACTGTAATAATTCATTTCGCACTTACTTTTTAAGTTTTCACATCAAAGTGAAAGAAAAAATGAAGATTCTGGGCTAATGGCTATACAACTATAATGCTTGCAAAGATTTCCCAATCGAAAAGATAATCATTTCAATAGAATGCTACGACACCATGTTCGTATATTCACCAAGTCATTCATGACTATGACATTCATGTTTAGTTAAAAAATGGATATAAATAATGGATATTTATTTAATTCAAAGATGAATAAAGAATTAGAAAAAATAAAAGTTATTCTTTTGACAGTTTTTTCCCTCTTTTCATTATTTAGTAAAATAAAGCTAATTTTTGACCCGAAAAGGAAAATAAATTAATCAGCAACATGAGTAGGGTTGGAAGCTATACAAATATAACTTAAATTATTGCTTAAACTTAATCAAAAATCAAAACCTTATTACCAACTTTCGTATTAAGCTAAAATTGATGGGTTTTGCATGAATTTGAGTGTACTGGCAGTTAAACAAGACTCATTTAACATTATCACAAATAAATCTTAAAACAAAACTGTATTAAAGTTAACTGTAACTGGGGCAAAATATGCATATTTTTTTACCCAAAAAAAAATTTTTCTCGAAAAAAAAAATTGTTTCATTAAATTCCTTCCTTTCTTATTATTCTAACACCCAAAAAAAAGTAGGTAACATTTTGAAAAGCTGGCTTTAATAGTTTTACCATTGCGATTCAAAGTTTTGTTACTCTAATATTATTTTGATCTGTCACATTTTTCCTCATAGAAATTCATAAGCCCTCAGCTCAAAAGCAAATATTTAATTTAATACGACTTTACGGCTTGTATGGTTATATCAAATAATAATTATTGTATTATTATAACATTTTGCGTCATGTCTCGATTTAAATACAAATCAGCAACTAAATTTTATCCATCAAAATCGAATCAAAAATAAATTACTCCCTTCCCTTATGTGATAAAACTTTTATCCAACTTTCATTCACTTACAATTATATTCAGTAAAATCTATTTGAATGAAAAATGATATTTTAAGGCTTTCCAGCCTATATCGCATACTAATCTTTGTAATACTATATCGTCTTGGGTTAGTGTCACTGTGAATACACAAATCAGCAACTAAATTTTCTACCGAATATCAAAAATAAAATTCTCCGTTTTCTCATGAGCTAAAACTTTTACCCAACTTTCATTCCCTTACAATCATATTCAATAAAACCTATTTGAATGAAAAATGATATTTTAAGGCTTTCCAGCGTTTATCGCATACTAATCTTTGTAATACTATATCGTCTTGGGTTAGTGTCACTGTGAATACACAAATCAGCAACTACATTTTCTACCGAATATCAAAAATAAAATTCTCCGCTTTCTTATGAGCTAAAACTTTTACCCAACTTTCATTCCCTTACAATCATATTCAATAAAACCTATTTGAATGAAAAATGATATTTTAAGGCTTTCCAGCGTGTATCGCATGCTAATCTTTGTAATACTATATCGTCTTGGGTTAGTGTCGCTGTGAGTACACAAATCAGCAACTAAATTTTCTACCGAATATCAAAAATAAAATTCTCCGTTTTCTTATGTGCTAAAACTTTCACCCAACTTTCATTCACTTACAATCATATTCAATAAAATCTATTTTTATGAAAGATGATATTTTGAGGCTTTCCAGCGTGTCATGCCATTGTTGTCAATCAAGATTTGTCAGCAAAACCCCTCTTTACTTCAGCGTTGGTTACTCATAAAACAATGATAGTTCAAAAAAGCCACTTCTGCTTTACTTTGTCACTTTTATGGCTTCCTCCGATAGATATCTAGGATATAAGAAGAATATGGCTTTAGGATAGCAATGTTCTTTTCATGCCTAGATAGATGTATCCTTATGGATTTTCTTTCGAGATGGTGGGTCAGCTGTTCAGTTTCTCTTATTCCAATTTTATTTTTAGAAAATGGATTTATTTCTTTTTTCTTCATTTTTTTCGTTTTATGGGTTTTACAGCTTTATTTTGTAATTTAGTTTTGATGCGTCTGTTTTTTTTAATGAATAAATGTTTTTCTATGTCTGAAAACATACGTTTACTTTTTAAAAAGAAAATCTCGAAGATACACTAGTTATTTTGAAAATCACTTATCTAAAATATTTTTTAATGCTAAAGACGGGGAAATAAAGTCAGATTTAAATATGGTTATTTATACTTGAAATAAATAAAAGTGTGTGGAATAGAAAGCACATTATTTTTAGTTTTTTTTTTTCAAAATATTATAAACATCTATAATTTAAAAAGTACTTTTTTTAAATACTTCATAAGAAACTTAAATACTTCATGAATATATTTATTTAATGGTAAAACTGTTTAAAAATATCAAAAATATACTTGTTTTTTCTAAGAAAAAAAAGTTTGTCATGAGTTTTGATTATTCTACTGCAGCAGCAATGTTATTTTCATTATTAACTTCTAGCTTTGAGACGTGATAAAAAGTAAGAAAAAAATTAGAAGAAAGTTTTTTTTAAGAACAAACCAATTGTCTTTGTCCTGAAACTCTTAAAATCTCATAAAGCTTACCAGTTTGTTTTAATAATTCAGATAGTCAATCTATTAATTACCTCTAATCCTAAATGTATTTTATTAATTTATCAAACGCGATGAATTTTGAACTACAAAAGTGAGAAATTCCTTACAATCTTATAGCTCATCATGATGTAGTTTTCTTTAGATTTATGCAATTGTTTTAAGTTTATTTTTTGACGCCAACTAAAATAATATAATTAACTAAACCAACCAACTATAACCAACTGAAATATATCAATAGCTTATTCAGTAATAAGAATATATACTGAATAAGCTACACCTTTAAACATTTTGATTGTTACATTGCTATAGAAAATAGACCTAACCAGCAACATGTTTTCAATAATTAGTTTATTAAACTATTAAAACTTATACTTTATTCGATTGTCGAAACCTCATTTAATAACACTACTGCTGAATTATTAAAGCACTGAAACCAAAATATATACAGATAATATTTTTTTAAATAATTCAGAAGTTTTCTTGTCATTAAAAAAATGCAACGCAAACAAAACAATTATAGCTTTATTACATGAATTTTGATATGGTTTGGAGCATAAACAAATTAATCAAGAAGATCAAGAAGAGCAAGGACAAATACAGCAAATATCAAATATTCTCAGCAGGAAATGCGTTTTGACCTTCTAAAAATTGATCACACTATGTTTTGACCTTCATTTTTCCCGTCGTTTTCCTATTAACGGCTTCTATTAATAGAGCTGATAATTGAAAGAGAATAAAAAAGTGCATTAAGTAAAATCTAACGTGCATAAATTAACCTCCATTCTAAACTACTTAATTGTATATATTGTTAAGAAATGTACTTAAATTGTGGTAGATCACTACATTAGAAATAAATAACGCATAATTTCCTTTAGATACTAATTAAAACACTGAACAAAATCACTGAACATGCAATGTATATAATGTATAGACAAACATGCGAGGTTATAAGATATTCTAACTTTTGCAAAAAACAGGCACGTTTAGATCGATGTGTTACGAAGGTCATATAGATACCATAAATCACACTACGATTTATAATTTTATTTTCCAAAAATTCCTAATTACTATTAGATTATAAATTTCATTTAAATGATCTTTTCCAACGGAATAATAGTTAGAAATACTTTTCTTATTTTATAAGTAGACTTATTTGATAAATATTCCAACAGTAAATTTATTTGAAACTTTTAATTATTTCTATGCATTTAATTTATACGTGTTTTTATATTATTTTGCTTTCGTGTGAAGTATAAAAATTTTAAAAAAATGAAAAATTAATTCCAGAAAATGAAATTACGTCAAAATTCTCGCGAGTGAGGGTCAGGCAAGTCCTATTTGACATGATTGCTTAGGCCTCAACGTGTTTAGTCTAATGTTCTATACAGGTTTATATTTAATTTAAACAAAAATTACTACAAAATAAGGCCTTCTTTGTTGATTTCGCAACATCGTGACTACAAAAGAAGCAAAAAATTAAAATAAAACAGCAGTGCAATGAATCTGTTTTGATTATACAGTGAAACTGATGAAACTACAAAATTTGAAGCTGTTAATAAAATATAATATTTTTTCTTATGGCACAAGTGCTATTTCAAGCTACAATATACAATCTTTTATTATAAACGACGTCATCAAAAAACTTGTCAGCACCAAAAATTTTTCAACTCAACGCTACATCTTTATTTCAGAAAAAAAGAGGAAGTGCTAGACACTTTTTACCTGAAAATGGCGTGTATTCGATAACTTTCTTTACCGAAACCTTTTGCGTCAATCACAGACAAATATATATCATCCTGTTTGGGTAAAAATAAGCACACAGCTTTAATGGATCAATAAACATGAATTCAATAAAAAGGAAACTTTAAAAAGCAGCATGAAACAGACGAGCGCTGTCAGACCCTGCCTTGTGAAAAATCAATAGCTTACGAGGAAATTAATTTTTCGTGAAAACAGAAAGATATCAAGGTGGTTGCATGTGTTTTTAGAATTATTTTAATTTTATATTTGGAGAATTCGGAGCAGTATAATGATAAGCCACATTCTTAGCCAATCATTAGGACGTTATTTTGTTATAAAACACCGCGATTTACAATCAGACTATAGAACAATTACAATCAGACTAAACTTGTAAACTATCAATCTGAAAACAATACTGAGGAAGAGATTGATGCAATAAGCGTCAACTTCGAAAAAAAATGTGGTTCATTACTAAACAATCTTTCGATCCCATTTACGTTAAGATGGAACGTAAATGTAAAGTAATTATTGTTCATCTTCACACGTACCAGTTAAGAGCACGTTATGTAGTTTTTTCCTGCAAAGTAATTACAGCAAAGATCGGAATTCCTTACACGCCACAAATATAAAAGGTTCTTAGTGTGAAACAAATTCAAATTTTTATCAAGGAATGCGAATTTTTTTGGAACATAAACGAACACCCTGAGAGGTTTATACCAACAAAGAACAAATTTCAGAATTTTTTTTTACAAAGTTGCATTGAAAATGTATCGATATTTCCTTTCAATGCTGTCTGTCCATGCTCGTTTTTGATCGCATCACCCACTTGGTAACAACACTATCAAAATGTTTATTTTTACACTAATTTTTTACCGTAAAAGTATATTCCAATGAGATATTCTATATTTACATGCCTTATTTATGCTCCCAAAAATTTATAAGAAAATCAAATACATTGTCCTCGGGTTAAATGAGGCTGTTATTTAACAAAAGCCTGCAAAGACTTTGATAAATTTAAAACTATGTTTATATTTAGGTGAATGTTTTAGCTTTCATAAATGTATGTTTGTATTTTGTATTCCTGTAGTTGCTTGAGTGGAGTTGACATATAATGTCTTATTATAATTAAAAACTTAAACTCTGGCTATATATTAATCATAATCTGCGAAATTTATCTTCTTTAGATTATGCTTTCCTTTAAATATTTAATGAATTAATGAAAGCTTAAATTAATGAAAGCTCTTTTTGATGAAAGCTCAAATCAATAAAGAGAAAATGAAATCAATAGTGAAAAGATACAAATATTATTTTCTATATCAATAGAGCCGTGATGGCTCAGGGGATAGAGCTTTCGCCTTCCAATGAGGTGGACCACGTTCGAATCCCAACGATGGTCAGTTGATGCGAATTCCGCAACCGGCTTGCACCGACCACAGTACTGACGAAAATTTTTTATCTTCAATGGTAAACGGATCATGGGATAGAGTCCCTTTGCTCTCATTCTAACAATGGGAGGTTCTCGTGGTCTTCCTTTCCATGTAACGCAAATGCTGGTTAGTTCAATCAAAAAGTCCTCCACGAAGGCAAATTTCTCCCAATACTTCATCCAAGAGTTCCCTTGTCTTCTGAATTGGACTCAAAATTACAAGGCTACGTAGATGAACACTAGTAGTCTTAAACCCGAAAATTGGGTCGGCTGTTCAACGACGGTTATAATATCAATATCAATAAGCTGAAACAATTATCGATATGCATGGAAAAATATCGAAATTTTTTTAATACTATGTACCATAAGCATTAGCAGAAAAAGATAGTTAAAGTGAAGATTGAAAATTGCTAATTTAATATGGTTTTATTAATAAATATTAAGACTCTTTATGATCATAAGATTTTAACTCTGTTTGAACGTTTGCTTAAAATGAATGTAACTAGGAAAAAATATTACTCTATATGAACATTGTGGACGAATTTAAAAGGGTAACAGAAATAAGAAACCTAACTGCCCTTACACGTGACTGTTCCACAAATTTTTTCTTAAAAATTTCACAATGAGATAAAACAAATGCAACAACAAAAAATGATAGTTTTTCCAGTTTTCAACGCTTCGGTCATGTGGTCAAAATATTTTTCTGCAGCAAGAACCACAATCCATCGTAAATCAATAGCTGTATAAAAAAACATAAAAGTCATGGTAAAGCTTGGAATAGTAATCATTGAACCTCATACCAATCACCTAGAACTGTACTCGAATGTTTTTCCCTTTGTTTTTTTATTTATTGTTTTTCTTTTCTTCTTTTTGTTGTTTCTCTCCTACAACTCGCTGAAAAAGAGTATTTTTGTGGAAAAAAACACCAAAAAAAGATAGAAAAACAAGAACTGGAAGAGAATTACAAAACATTTCCTTGCGAGAAACAAGTGCCTATAAATAACTTATATTATATATAGAAAGAAAAAGAAGTAATAAAGAAAAAATATAGTCAAACTGGTTCTGAGATTTGACCAAGTGGACTTTGCTCACAGAAATATAAACTGATCAGATTTCTAGTCATTGTTACTCCAGCGTTAATATTTTTCTTTCTTTTTTTCCATCTAAATCCAACCATTACTGTTGTTAGAGACATGCAATTAATAAAGCTAGGATTATTCCTTATCATTACCGTTTATCGTGTATTTGTAATAATTGTATATTGTGGATTAACTGAAACTATGTTCGAAGTATAATATTTCGCTCTTGGAATTCGTAATTCTAGCAATATTCTTTAAGACTTTGTTATTTTTTATTTTAGAATAATATTCTTACGTATAAGCTTTAATTTTATATAAAGGAGTAATGAGAAATACTTTTTTTTAATCCTAAATGTAGAAAATCCTTTATTTTTTGTTTAACTTAAAAAATTGGATAGGTTAAAATTATCAAATAGTGGGATAAAAAAAATGAAAAAGAATCATACTGAAGAAGATCTGAAATAACTGCTACGTAAAGATAAAATTCTATTAGTAAAATTATTTAACGCTTATTTATTATTAACGCTTATTATGCGAAAAAGGATCTAACATGACTTATTTAGCGATAAAATTTTATTAGTAATATTATTTAACGCGTATTTATTTTGAACATAATATAATTATAAAAACATTCAAATCTAAATGTTTAAATTTGAAAAAATATGATATTTAAGTACAATCCTTTTTTACTTATAAGCAGAAAAATTTTTATTTCTCCTTTAACTTTAAAAATGCACTGAAAAATTATGGTTAAAATTGCCAAAATGTGGGAAAATTTACCGTGTCTCTGGCTCTATGGCCACATCAAAAAGATCTGTAATTTTTACCAAAGCGCTTCGGCAATGATTTTTGTAAAATTAGCAATAAAATATGGTTTTATAATACGTGATAAAATTTGGTAGATGTGGTAAATTCTGGTAATATTTTTATTATACCTTGAAGTATGGTATAAAATCCATTTATTTGGATTAGTTTACTTTTCCGCTTTGTATTTTTTACTAAATGTATGGAAAAAGGAACTAAAGTATTGGAAACAAGATTTTCCGATAAACCGTTACCATATGAATGGAAAAATTACCAAACTAATGGTTTAAATGCCACATATTTTGGTTTCTAAAACCAGAATTATTTTTTCACTAGCTATGCCATTACCATACAGTTCAGTTATTTTATCAGAATTTTTTTCACACTGTGAGATGATATGCAATGACCATTTTGTGGGTTAAAATGTAGAAAGTTCGACAATAAGTGAAGAAGTTCGGCAGTAAGCAAATTTAATGTTGATTCTAAATTCTACATAGCTTAAAAAAATACATATTCCAAACATTCACAATACATTTCATGATAATAAATTGTAATATTAACATTGAGGAAAATAAACGTATAGATCAAATGATTCTGAAAATATTGTTTTTATGGTTTGTTTACCTGAAAATAGTGTTTTTAATTATATATAGAAAAATGTTTTACTAAATTATTTTAAAGCGGTATTTTAAAACTGGTAGATGAATATTTTAAAGTTTCATCATAAAAAGAAAATCATCTAAACGTAGTTTAAAATTAATTACTGAATACGTACTAAATTGTATTTGTTTCAATTTGCGTAAAAACTTATATAAATAAAATAGACCATTTGCTTGGGAATTGAAATTGAATTTGCTTGGGTTTTTGAAAACTAAGCAAAATGTTGAAAGGAAATTTCATTTTTATCAATAACAAAATTTCTATGACTAAACAAGTTTTTATGTATGCTAAGTAAATACAATAGCTAGAATGAAAAATATTCAATAAAAATGAATAATGAGTGATTTTTATGAATAACTTGTTTATATGTATTTTAAAAAATAAACATTAATCAGAGTTTAAGGCGAGGAAATTAAATTCCACGCCAGCTCTAAAAATAAATGTTTTTGTATATTTTGTGCTAAAATTAATTATTGATTTTATAATTTTGCACAAATTAATTTCTTGAAAAATGATATTTTCTAAATTCCAATTATAATAGTTCTCTAAAATTTTTTAACAATATTGAGAGTGCAAATTTACTATTAACAATAAATTTCCGATTACATTTCGGCAATCAAACAAAATCCACTTCTCAAAAGTTTTTGAGAAGTATGTATTTATTGATAGATTTGGGAATCTTGTTTGCAAAACAATAATGTAGTAAAGCGTACCCACCCACAAGAGCTAGCTGTTGACCAGGGACATGGTTAAGACTACGGTTAAAATGGTTAAGACTACGCAATTTATATACTAACGGCGATACTAATAACTAAATATTAAATTTAAACAATACTTTCAAATTTTTCCAACGAATATTCCTCATATTGCGATTGGCAGGGTGTTAGGTCCATGTCCAAGAGATTATGAGTTCAACCTCCTCCAGTGTAGTAATGGTGACTGGTGCACTCCTTCAAGTTCCCATAACAAATTGCACCTCTGGAGACATTGAATTGGATATTGAGCGTTCTCTGGTTCAGGCCATAATTATGATCTGTGGGTGAATGAATGGATGTATGAATGGATCCGCCATACGAAATGGGATGTGACGTGTGTGAGTGGTTAAAGTCTTATTCTTGGCCATAAATGGAGCCACTGAAAAACAAGAACCGCATCATCTGCTTTAAATTCGCTTGGTTTAACCAAGCAGGCATGCTGATGTTGTCAAGAGGCATTAGAAACAACAACAAATAAATTGAAATAGTGTAAAACAAAAAAATAGGGTTAATAATTTATAATCTCATTCTAATAAATGAGGGTTTTAATTACTCCAATCTTTTAAAAGTAATTTAATTTTTTTTCTGGATAAATATTAAAATGAGCGTTTTTTTTTTTTTTGTTCTTTTACGTTTATATCCAAATATTCGCAGTCGCAAGTATCACAGATTTTGGGTTTCAAAACTACATTTCAGAAAAGTTAATGCCAAATAAAGCTGCAAATTACAGAAAATTACTATGCAGTATATTTATAAACTAAAAGAAGAATTACTACAATGAAAAGAAAATTACCAAATTTCATCATATAATTGTTGGAAACCTTGTTTCGGAAATAATTACTTTACAGTTGCTAGGTTGTCTAAAATTTGGTTTCATTTGCAGAGCGTAACTATTCGCGTTAACTAAGTCATTCAATCAGCCATAAATCATCAGCTAATCTTGATTCTTTTTTAGTTAAATCTTCAAACATAAATGATAAAAATGTGATTTTCTATTTTCTGCCGCATATTAAAATTCTTTATTTTATGTTTTACGGGTGCACATTTTTGAAATATAAACGTTATTTGTAATATAAAGTTTTTTTGAAAATTTAATTTATATCTACTGGTATTCTTACCTTAAAATTTATAAAAATTATAGACATTGGAAAAAACATAGGAATTCAAAAAAAATATAATAATTTGACAAAAGTAACGTAATTATTTTTAAAGTCAATACTACATAATTTCAATATTTATATTTATTTCACATATAGCTGATATTTTATTTATTTATTTTACAGTAAATATGTTTGCTCCTAAATCCATGTTTCCCTTCCGAAAAGCTCCTTATCTGGCCGGAGTGGCTCCACTCTACTTGAAAATCAAAGAAGATGAAAATAGGCCTAAGGTATGTTGAAAAATTATGTTGCATTTAAAAACTAATTAAAACAAATAATTATAAGTTTTACATTTGTGTTATGATTAACTTAACTAAATAAATATAGTATATGTAATATATCTAAATTAACTAAATAAATTATAGGGACCCGAAAATAAAGTTTTGGCGCATTTTTCAGCTCGTTGTGTACTTCAACGTCGTGCCAAAAGCATTATAGTGCTAAAGTGACTTGTTTACTAATAAATATTTAAACCTTTTTTTTAATTTGCAAATAGAGTTGAAACGCCCAGCTAAATATTAGAAAAGGTACATATTTGTAAATATTTTCTTTTTGAGCTTATATATATTTATCTAAGTGCATAGGATGTTCGTAAATAGGAGAATTTTTAAATTTAAATCCAGTAATTTTGATCGTGGACTTGCATAGATGATGTAGACAAAAAATGGGAAAAATTAATGATTTAGGGAGGGAGGTACCGCTTTACTCATCATACTTATCTGTTATTGCACCACAGGATATATGTTTATTCCCTTTAGCAAATGCATTTATTTGTTGTTCAAAATGCCACCACTAGGTATTGTGTTAAAAAACCAATCGCTTTTTATCAAACTGGCATTAAAGATTGACACACTAAGGGGGCAAAATGCTCTTAATATCAATTCTGATTACATTATCGGTTAAAAGTTTAAAAAACAAGAAATACCTGTTTCTATTTGATGTAAAGAATGACATTTTCCATTCTACGTAATATATGAGTATATAACATATAACAGATGAAGCACTGTTAAAGATATTTGTAATTGTATGTAATATTGTCTTCCTCCTCTAAAGTTACAGTAAGTTAGAGTTAGTTCCTCCAAGAAGTATTTGTTATTTGAAATTCAAGTTAGCGTTATAAAGATCAAGAAAACGCGAACTGAAAATACCTTAATCTAATGAAATTATTTGTGTATTTTTGCTTGAAAATACTATTTCAATTACTTATAAAATGTGTACAATCTAAAATAAATTGCATCTTTTTTCATTTAATATTATTTCAAACACATCCCGAAGAAAAGAAATATTTCTCAAATAGTCAGATTATCTGCAATTCATATGAAATCAAATATTTTATCAGCAATCGCTTGTTTGATTAATTTGCAGTTATCATCAATGTTTGAAAATAAAAATTGTGTGTTGTAATCTCATATATTTACGAAATTACGCATTATGATTAATTTTATTATCTTTTGAAAAATACATAAAATAACATTTGCGGATAAGATCGTTGATATTTCAGCAGTGCCATCTACTAGGCAATCATGTAACTACTAAAATAAAACTTGACCTGTTCCTGCACAAGTTTCTACGATTTTTCTCAAACTCTTGAAATCAAGTATTTATCTAAATGCTAATTCAAAACTGAATATAGCAATAAATACACTGAGATAAAATTTCAATATTCTTCTTTTTTGTTGTTATATTATCCATAGTGATGTTTACTTTATAAATTAAATATTGATGTTTTCGATAACTCTGAAAAAATGGTATCTCACAAATGCAATAAAAAGGAGTTCTAAGTTATCCAGTAAATGTCCTCGAATTAAAATTTGTATGAGAACTTGTGGATTTTATCAGCTAATTCAAGAATAAGCAATGACTTAATACTGTTTTTCTGATATGTATCTCGAATTTGTTGGTTATTCCCCTATATTTATGTATAAGAAAATTTTGCAATGCAGTTCTCAAATGAATATACTTAGTAAAATTACGTTTCAAATTTTTATCGTAGTAATCAATAGCTTAAAAACAATTTCTATTGAAAAAAATTTTTTTGTCGACCTTATTAAATTCGAATGCAATATTCGATTCTAATTCAATACTTGATTAGAATGCAATACTTGATTCGCATGCAATGTTATTACTTGTTATTTAAAAATGCGAGTTGAAACATTCTCTTAACTGCTTCTAAGTTTTAATTTCAAACGGTGGTTTTTTTTAATAAATAAAGAAAATTTCGTTGCAAAAAAATTGCAAGTTGCGCAAATCCTGAAATATTGAACTGAGCTGAACCTGCATAATTTTTATGTAATTTCACAGAAAAAGTAAAGTCAGTGTTTTGCTGTACATTATATTAAGAGACAAGCTAATTTTAGAGTTTCAATTTTTTTTTCCTTAATACTAGTTAAAAAAATCTTGAACTGCAAGCAAATGTAATCAAGATAAAAAAAATTGATCAAATTCATTTAAATATTTGTTATATGTTTATTTTTCTGGAGAAAATTTTTACAAACAATTCTAATTACTTCAAATTTGACCTCATTCCAAATTAAAAGTTTTATTTCACATTATTATTCTAAATTCATAAAAATCAATGTCCAGGGGCATGTTTTCCATTACTTTTTGAACTGTTTTATGCAAAAGTTGAAGGTGCTATTTTTTTAATACTCAGATGGAATGCCTGATAATGACCTGATTTGCACTACAATCAGAATAATGTAAAATTTCACACGGCACCTAGCGTGCCTTTTCAATCTTAATCTGCTTTCAGAGCTAAAAACTAAAAGCTACTTGTTTGACCTTCCTGAAGATTTTCGCCTGTGAAATATAAAAGTAAAAAACAATAATTCTGTTTTATATTGCCCTAGAATAAAATAAATTTACAATGTATGGGTCTGAGTAACAAATTTGAAACGAAATTTATGTGTATAAAATGACTTGTATGAATTGTAAAAATGTAATTGTATACATGAATATAAATATCAAAAAATTCCAATATACACTGTGATAAAAAGTATAGTCGAAAGTATAGTATAGTTGGTAAAATGTACTGTGTTTCTTGCTCTATGGGAAAACGAAAAAGTTTGGAAACGTTTACCAAAGCGATTTGGCAATTATTTTGGTAAAATTGAGAATAAAATATGGTTCCAAAATATGTGATAAAATTTGATAGTTTTATCATTATACCTCAGAGTATTGCATAAAAACCGTTTACTTAGTTAAATTAACTTTTCAGTTTCATATTTTTTCTAAATGAGTGGTAATAAGTGCTATAAATTTGTGAACTGCATTTTCGGTAAACTGTTAACATAAAAATGGAAAAATTAAGAAATGAATGATTTAAATACCGTTCATTAATTTTTTTGCTACCTTTTTTTTTCCTTTTTTTTTACTAAAAATGCTTTTACCATAGAGGAATGTAATTTTACCAGAATTTTTCTTCGTGTATCAATATGTAAATGCACTAAAACATGAATACTGGGAAAGGACTGATTTAGGAGCGTTTATTGATATCAAACTATTGATATCATGTTTTCGACCTAAATATTTCCTATAAGTAATTATATTTTGAAAGATACCAAACACTAAATGCTTGCATTGGAGTTTGAACTTTAAAAAAAACTGCAGTGGAATGTGACACATTGCTTCATGTGGCAAAATTTACAACGTAATAAAGACTCTTTAAAAATTATTTTTAGGAATTCTATTTTTATGGGAACTACGTGTTTTCTGCAAGTCGAATCTTTAAAATGGCTCGGTACATTGAAAAATGTACCAAGCAACGGTAACTGTTCAAAATTATCAAAAAAATAAGGTTGTAAGGAGGAAAATGTGCTAAATTTTTAAGTTTTCTTTATAACACTTTAAAAATTAACTTCATATCTGTTTACACGGAACTAATATTTTTAGCTCTAGTTATTTTCTACACACGTCGTTCTTTAAAATTGCCTTTGAAATGTAATTTTCCTGTTTTCATTTATTTTCAAAATGGATAATAGAATTTTAATTTATATAAAAGGGAAGGTCGCTAATTTTTTTTAACTTTACAAGGAGCATTTTCATATGAGAGATTTAGTATGAGGGCATTCTAATACTTGACAGTGTGTCAAAAACAGTAACAAAAGCCAACGGCATGAATCATGAGTTGATAGAGATCAGAGCAAAGTAATACAAAATTAAAGTACTGTGCTTGTTGAGAATGTAATGTGGGGTAAAAATCCCTTGACTAGTTAATTGTGGGACTTGGTAGGTCTCACAATTAACTCATACTCTTTATGAAGTGTTTTGAGAGTTTTGATCTTGGGACAAAAAATCCCATCCCTCCATTAAGGTAATTTTTAACTACAAAAATTAACGGAAAAACAAGCTCCATTTGCTCTTCAAAAGTCATCCAAGATATGCTTCATGGGATTCAAATCTGAAGAACTGACTGACTATAAATATTTTTTAATTATCTTAGGCTTCAATTCGATTTTGTAGTGACGCGTAGTGTCATTCATTAAAATAAACTGCTGTATTGCGACATTATTGCTAAATATAGGGCACTAAGATATCAATTCTACAAACTCAGAGAATTCAGGGTACATTCCTGATAATGTAAATCCCAAGAACTGGTGCAAGTGATATCAACCTTTGACGCAAATACAGTAGGTCTATGAGCTCTCTTCATCGATGGAATGCCTAAAAGTTCCCATATGAAGAGAACTAGATTCACAGTATCATAAGCATCATGGAAGTGGGCCACTATAGAGGTCGATGTATTATGGTGTGGGCTGGTATGAGGTTAAGCAGCCCAGGAAGATCCCCGGAGATCTTATATCCCGATGTCAGAGTCGATGTGTTCAAATATGGCGTTCACACTAAAGATGAAAGCTTACAACCACACAGGCTTGAACCGGAAGAAGAAAACTTTGAATCTTAAGGTCAAAGAATTATGTATTCAATCGGATCTCTAGACATGAATCTAATCGAAAATATCTTGCTTATTTATGGAAGAGCAATAGCAGCTCATCACATTCTTCAAGGTACTAAAAACTTCCTTACAGGAGAAGTCAGATTTGTCCTCTCCTAAATTTTTCAACGTACCGAATATGAGTTCGTTGTGACACCTGCATAGCTTTCCGGGAGTTTCGTACCTAATATTAAAGTTTCTAAGAAAGGAATTTCGCTACATCGTATTAGATTAATTTTTCTGTGATTAATTTTGCCATGATACAGTGCTGACGTAAAATAATCGCCAGTGGTAGGTAAAATAATTTCAGTGGTGACGTAAGATATTCTCAGCGGATCATGGGCTAGAGTCCCCTTGCCAGCAGGTTAACCGTGGGAAGTTTTCGCGGCTTTTCTTTTCATGTAACGCAAATTCCGGTTAGTTCCATCAAAAAGTCCTTCAAAGATCAATTTCCTCCGATACTTGAACCAGAAATTCCCTTGTCTTCTGAATTGTGACTCAAAATTGTATCGGCCGTTTAACGACGGTTATAAAATAAAATATTTTGTCGGATAAAATTTATGAACTAAAGAATTTTATAGCACCCATCATTTTCCCATCTTCTTAAATGTATTATCTCCAAATTTTAAACTTACATTTCATTTGGTGATTTACTGAAAAGAGCAGTTAAGAGGGTAATATGAAACTCGTAATTCAATAAATAACCGTTGTTCATTAATATAATGACTGAATATGCTAAAAATATTCAAAATAATTCTACCATGTTACCTTTTAAAAGCACTTATACAATAAATTAAGCTTATGCAATTTTAATTGTCAGTATTCTGCCATTAATAACGTAGTAGAAATATTTCTAGTACATAAATAACTCCTACTAAATAAAAAATTTTAATGGTTTTGGCGATTTCAAAATGACGAAGATATATTTAAAATCTTTTAAGCCCCATGCAGTATATTTAAAAACTCAAAAGATTTTTAGTGGATTCTTTGATAAATGGCATTTATTCTCATTGGCATTGTGCCAATTAAAACTATCGAATATCAATAGTTGTGATATATTCTCGTTTGAATGCGTTTGTTAAATTAGTATTTTACTCGATGATGAATAATTACATTTCCAATTCCAAATAATTTGTTTGGAGAAAAAATATTGATTTTTTTGTGCCAGTGCATGGTATGATTTGTTCATTACATTTCAAAAAGTTTAAAATCTGTTAACGAAGCACTAGTATTTATGTAGTATGATTATTAAAATAAAGAATTACTTATTCTAAAATTTATATGACATAGGTAATATTTTTATTATTTTAGAATGGGTGAATTAAATATGAATATGTGCATTAAATACTTTTTAATGTCAAATCATTTGGAACCGGTCAAAAAATTCGTTTTAAATAGTTCCTCGTTTTACACCACAATCAGTTTTTATTAAATAAAAGGATTGAGATTCCATCGCATTAATTTGACTAAATGTTTCTGTGAAACATGAAAACAAAGACGTATTAAACATAAATATGTTTTTTTTTAAATTCTAAATAAAAAGGTAACAATTTCTTTTTATACAAAGGAAAATACAATTGCTTTTTATTTTATTGGTTTGCAGTTAATACTTGAACTCCAGAAAGAGAAAAAAAATCTTTATTTATGTTTGTTTTGGTTTTTGATTTGCAGTATATTTTTTTCTATTGTACTATATTAAACAATACTTTCACGTCTCCTTAAGAAATAAGAAAATGTTTTAAAGCCACTTAATGCCTATTAAAGCTTTTTGGAAAGTATCCATGATGGCAATTTCCCTATCTTCTTTAAAGTGCGAAAATTCGTTGTTATTGCCCTGTTCCTCGTTAGATACATATTGTTGATACAGATTCATCAATTTTTTAATCATATAAATAAACTTTTGTGTAAAGAAAAACTGTATCATTTCTAAAACCAAAAAAGCTTTTTAGTTTCAGATTTTTTTTCTTATTTAGCTTCTTGCTTCCATGGTAGACGGACTCCAATTTCTGGAATTAATAAATGATTTTTATGCAGAATTCTATTTTAAACTGCGTGTTTAATCAATCAGACTTCTATTATCTGTTAATTTTGTGAATATAACAAAATTCTGAATTTTGCTAATCTCCTATTTTAAATTTATTAACATCAGATCCCCTATATTTTTAATTTGTCCAAGTTGTCAAAATTTACTTAAGTGACTTTCATCTAGCGGCAATATGTCTAAATGCATTTAAAAAGAAAACTAAAAATATATGAGCATTAAAAAAAAAACATTACACAAAAAATAGGGAATTAACAGAGTTCGATCACTTCTTTTTTTAACGCTTTTTATAATAGTTAAGGCTTTATATTTAACTTTTTAATGACGTTTTTTACTAGTTAGAGAAAATAAAAACGCTATTCAACCTTTTTCAGAAATAATTATATTTTTGTAGCCCATATGTACTGCAGATATTAGGAATTTTTTAAATTTTTTTTTACAAACTACTTCTATGAAACCTTTTTTGTATCTTTAATTTAAAATTTTATGAGAGGAAAGTTTTCTAAATATATTATTGAAGATAGTAAAGATATTATTAGAGATAGTATATTTCCTTAGGTTATTAATTCAAGAATGAATATTTAAAATAAATAGGATTATTTAAATGTTTATAAATATAACAATAAATGCACTCATGGACAAAAAAATTAGGGCACCAAGAGGGAGTCGTCAAAATGAAACGAAATTTTACATACGTAATGACTACTTTGATATAAGTAAATTATTAGAAAAAACGATAATCCTTGATTTTCTAATCATTTACTTAAATCAAAGTAGTCATTATGTATGTAAAATTTCATTTCATTTTGACGATTCCTTCTTGGTGCGCTAATTTTTTATCCGTGAGTGTAATATAATGAAAAATCCATTCTAGTAACAAAAAAATCCAATAAAACTGTGCTGAACTGTGCCAATATTTCAACTATTTTCTACACGTCTGTGTCACACGTATGTACAAAGTTGAATATTAAATATATAATTCTCAAAATGAATGATTTCTAACATTCCTACTAGACTTGTCAAGATTTATAACGGTAATTTGAACATGTTAATATTTATTTACTACGTATTGCATTGTCAGGGAATTTTGTCATTTTTATTGAGAAAAAAAATAATAACTTTATTAACTCACGCTAAATTTTTAATTTAGCAAGCGTTTTCGCTAAAGCAACAAAACTAAAAAAAAAATTTAAGCACTAAAAAAAGTGCGCTTTAACTTATTCACAGAATTTTCTAAAAAGAAAATATCGATCCATCTTGAACTGTCTACTTTGAGGGTTCTTTGGGTAAAACCACTTACCAAATCAGAAGATAGGTAGAGTTCAGATTCGATGAGAAAGCAAATATTAGACACCTTTTCCTTCCCATAAGAATTCTTTTTCATTCTTATACTCAAACCATGGTTGACAGTTCTGTATTTCTTTCGGAAAAATCGTTATTGTTACTGAAACTGCTATCTTTTGGTAACATAATGTTTAAATAATATATTAGAAACATTATTTAACATTCTTATGCTTACATCTTAAAATTTAATTTAGTTAGACCTTTATAATGTGGTAGAATGTAATGTAATGTTTTATGTTCTTCCGAGAAAGTTACTGTTCTAATCTACTAGTATTTAAGTGACAAACTATTAAGAAATCTGAAAGTTTTGTTTTAAATATTATTGGATGAAAATTTTAGAAAATTGAAAAATCAACAAAATTTGCCCACACTAATTCAAAATGACAAAAACTTAAAAACTTTATAAACTTGAAAAAATCTATAGTATTACGTACAAGTTGCGTATAAAATGTTCAGCGAAAGTGAAGTAATTTAAATGCATGTTCTTTACTTATATTTTAACTACAAAATATTAAAAAAGTTAAAACTCACACTGTAAAAACATCTGTTAAATTTAGCAACAAACAAAAACTGTCAGCTAGTGTGCCAGTAAAAAACAGTTTATTTCGCAGAAAAATACTGTCATTAAAAAGTAGACACCTGTTTTTTAAGCAGATAAGTATCATTATTTTAACTAACTCTATAAAATACCTATGTCAGCATTATGAGATGTGCGAGCCGAGAATAGCATCCATGCGACCAGTCCACACTGGGACTCAAACCTGGACCTCATTGGTCCTCATAATCCATATAACTTAGTTCCTTGAGCTACTACAGCTCTAATGTGTCAGCGCGGGAAAAAATCTTAAATTGTTTTTATCTTAAAAGTTTTTCTCATTTAATTATTATTTAAGTGTAAACATTTTATAATTATTGTTAAAAAATAATAGTAGCCTACTCGCATAAAGTTATCTGTCAACTTAACAAGCTAAGAAGTTATATCAAAAGAATTATAATAATCACGAAGAGTATCAATTTTACAATAAAGTCGAATCGCAGCTTTATTCATACGATGTTCAAAACCATAAAATAATTGCTGAAATATAAGAGCAGGTGCAGATAACGATCATAGAATGATTTAAACAAAGGTAGATTTATCCTACGCTAAGCAAAACTGTATGGCAAAAAATGGAATTTGAAAAGACGGTTTTTATCCCTTTATTACTAGAATAAAAGAAATAGCCTGGTTGGTAGGGCGCTGGATTCACGTTCGTGGGAAAATGAGTTCGAATTCAGGTGGCAAAAGATTTCCCTTGTAGTAAATGGTGATTAGTGTACCTTAAACCTGTTGGGTCACGAGGTCATCCATATTATGTCTCTGGACCAAATTATGCCTCTGGAAGTACTGGATAGGAGATTGATCGTTTTGAGATTCAGGTCAAAATTTGAATCTGTGCATGAATGGATGTATGAATGGGTCCTCTTTATAAACGGGTGTGGCGTATGGGTGTGGCAAAAGTCGAATTCTTGTCACTAGATGGTGCCACTGAAAAACAAGAACATTCGCACCCTTAGTGACTTAATAACCTATGACAGGGGTGGCGAACCTTTATACACCAACGTGCCATTTTTTTGAAAAATTGTTTAATGATGTCAAATAATTTTGACTTCGTGATTATTGGGAAAATAATAATACTAAATACTATCAACTCAAAACTCTTTATTTACATTTAAAAAAAATACATTTTGCAATGTCTCAATTATAGGCGCAATTCAACTTAAAGTAACATCAGTGTGACTTCTGTTGCTGCAGATTAGATGACAAATAACTTATATTAGGTTGTAAGATGTTAGTTTAAGCAAGACTGTTAATTTTTTTTTGCTAGTTACTTATTGTTAACTTGTTTTTATGATTATTAATTGTTTTTTTACCATTAATTGTTAATTTTTTTATTAATAGTTGTTTATTATTTTGTTTGTTTTCGTGAATTTTAATTTAATTGTTACATATGCTTCATAATGTAATTGTGTAATAACAATTCATAGTGTTATGCATTTGTGTAATAACAATTCATAGTGTAATACAATTGCGTATATTGCGTATAGTGTATAACAATTGCGATCGGTGGGGTGCCCAAAATATTGTGTCACGTACCATAAATGGCACGCGTGCCATTGGTTCGCCATCCCTGACTTATGACAACAACAACAATGGCTACGATAAAAAACAGAAGAAAAAAAACATTTTGTCAACAAAACAGCTTCAAATATACACAAAAAGTCTGTGAAAAGAATGGGAATTTTTTACAGTGCGCTGTGTTGTCTATCTTAGATATTTCGTATATTTCAAGATCAACCTTTCTTGCTTATTACATACCAACTCTGTTGACAACATTTTTAACTGGAATACTTATTTTAAGCAATAGCGGGAGATAATAACTAGTTCCTCGGGCAAATATCTTCTTTTTAAAGGAACTAACTCAAACAAGATATGCTGCAGCAAACAAACAAACGTGACGCATAGAAAAAAAAATTCATGTTACTATGTAAACACATTAGATAAATATTACGTGATTTACCATGGAAGATAAACTTGTTGCATAATACATAATAAAGTAGCACGTTTTCTTCAAATTTACTTGTAATGGTGTTTTTATTGATTAAAAATCTCTTGTGAATCAACTTAGAAAAAATTTAATCAAAATTACTAGTAATTACGCTGGAAACATTCAGGAAACTTTTGAAGTAAATATAACTGCCAAATAAAGTCTTTACAGTGAAATTTTACTTTTACGCTAAATTATGCACAGTCATGGCTGTTGTATAAAAAAGTTAGACTGGCATTAAAATGTTACCTCTGTTTCTCAGTTTTATTCAAAGTCGCAAGAATACATTTTCCTTTGGAAACAAGTTGATAAATGGAGGAGGAAATTTTAACGTTAAATTTTTGCTTGCTTTTCTAATTTGTTTATGAATATTTCAATGAATTAAGTAATAAATTACATGGATGAATACGAAGAATACATACCAACCAACTAAGCGGGTAACACTAACATTTAAAAACGGTATTAAATAACTACCTCTACGTAATTTATCAGAATGTAAAATTATAAAGATTTTTTTTAAAAAAAGTATATACTATTTTAACATAATTTTATTTATTTATCTTTTATGTATAACTTGCTTTGAACGACAACAACAAGAAAAATTAAAAGACCTAAAATATAACCACTTACGCAATGTGTAGAAAATGTCATTAAAATTTTGGCTTTGCTCTCTAGATTATTATATTATTTTCATTTATTGGATGAAAATTAATTGAAATTCGTGGAAAAGTAAGAAAACAATTTTTCTGTTTAACAAATTACATGATATTTCTTCTTTAAACATAAAACTTTCTTTAAAATTACAAGTTTGGTGATTTATGAATAAATCGCAAATAATAATTTAGAAAGTCCGGGTTCTTGAAGCGAAACGCTTCGAGGAAAAAGAAATTAAAAAAAACTCTAAAAAGGTTCAGAAAATTTTGCTTTATGAACACTTGGTTGCGTCCTAATGATTTTTGCCCAAAACAGACGTCAGTATTCAAAATAAATGAGATGAGAGTTTTTTAATTGAATACAAAGAGGAAAAACGTGAAAATTCCCGCGTGAAATGGAAAAAAAAGATTATTTAGAAGAAAAGGCATTTAAATCGATAGCATTAAATTTGAAGAATATATAATTTGTTACGCGATATTCTGTTTTCCGATAATTACATTATTTCTCCTTCGAATTGCTTTCATTTGCTTCAAAGAGAGATTTTTTTTTAGATTCGAAGAAGAAACATTTTATTAAAATTATAAATGAAAGCTTAATTTAGAATGTAATAAAACTACACAGGTCTCTATTTAGAAAGATCTAAGCAAATTTCCAATTTTGTAAGAGAGTTTATATTGATGTCTTATTAATCTTTTCATATGTTTTAAAAAGAAATAAAATTTGGAAATCAGCTCCAACTAACAAGTTTAATCAAAAAATGTTTGACAAGCAGTACCTTTTTTAAATGCTTAAATTTCTCTTTTTCAAAATTAATGCTTAACGCATTTATGACAAAAAAATATCTATATTTCTTGCTTTAAAGTTTTAAATCAGTACAGACTTTATATCATTGCATTTATTGGTTTAATGTTTGACTACAAGGCTAGGCCATAGTATTACTGTCTAAATAAACTGCATTTATAAATTACACATGATTTTTAAATTATTAATGAGCATTAGAGTTTGAATAATAGCTCAAAATAGTTTGACTTTAATGAGTTGCTTATTATTTAATAAAGAGAAGTTTTTTTTTTAATCTTTTTTTCCAATATCTATGTGATATATTTATTTTAGACTTTACAACCTAAAATTATTATGCTCTTTATTCTTTGAAACTTATAATTAAAAATAATTCGATTTTGTAAAATAAAAGGAAAAATAATTAAAGTTTTGTTAGAAAATTTTTTTTGTAAAATCATCTTCAAGAAAAATTCAAATAGAGATGAGTAAAGATTCTTCGGTTTGTGCTCCCGGTTGTCTAGACATGAACAAGAAAAATAAATCGTAGTTGAAAACTTTATATTGTAGACTACTCTTTAGACGTAATTATTTTTTTAAAATTCTATATCAGAATATATTCCCTATATATTTCAAATAAAGTCAGATTCGTATAAAAAAAAATCTTTATTTAAAATAAAAAAAACATGGTTTTGAGACTGGTTTTGAATCCTATTTTAATGTTAGCTATATATTATTCATTATATTATTAAGTATTCTACTATACTTCCGAACCAAAATCACAATCATCCTATAGTAATCTGTGCATAAATATTAAATGTCATAAAAGAAATTGGAAAGCTACTTTTAAAAATTACTACTTATCTTACCCTAAATTTCACTAAAGAATTTGCTTAATGCAAAAAAATTATTTTATAAATAATTAAATGAGCTAAAACTCTTCTTAACATTATCAAAATTTACTCTTCAATCAAATACATGAAAAAGCCATAATTTTTAGACAAATTTTGAGGAGAATTGCCATTGTAAGTTGCTTACTTACAAGTAATTTATGTACAAATTGAAAGAAGGCTAAGTATAAATATTGAATGTCAAACTTATGTGGAAAAATAAATTTTTGTGACTAAAAATGAAATTAAATTTCATTTTTAGTTTTCTTTAGGAATCTTGGCCACTAATGATTCCAACAATAAATCGTGAATTTATGCCACTCGTGGTATTAAATGACACGTGACAAGGTTTGAAAAAAAAATTCTTCTCTATTAACAGCTATCATAGGTTGATTCAAAAACAAGTAAGATTTTTGGTAATGTTATAACATTTTCTAGGGAGCCTATAAATGTTAACATATCTTGCTGTTGAGAACATAGACTATTGAAGTCTATGATGTTGAAGAGATTGATTTTTTCTTTGAAAGTGCATGAGTGTGAAGAAATGTAAAGAGATAGCCAAAACTAAATAGCAAATTAAGTTCTACATGTTAATGATATTAATTGAATTTTAAAAGAAATATCAATATTAGTTGAAACGTTTTTAAAAGAAAACAAAAAACACCGCAATAAGTAACAAATTTTGAATTGTCTTCATACACTTAATTTACCTACTACAAAATAAATTAAATACATCAAGAAATAATTGAATCAATTTTATTTTATTGCTTACCACAAAGTCTGTCCGCTTTAAAATATTTTACTTTGGAATGATCATAATGAACTAACGTTAATATTAAACTCAAATATTTCCAAAAAACCGTTCATTCAATTTCCGTTACAAGCAAATGATAATTTAAACAGAAAATATAGTTTGAAATCAAAGTACAACCGCCTGGTTAATTTTTTAACCGAAGACTAGACATCCGAAAATAATAAATCGTAATTTAACTGGCTAAGTAATCAAAAAGGGTTCGCCATCTCTAGTTTGAACTATGTATATTGTACCACACTGAGGAAAAAAAACTGTATAAGGTATTTTTCTTTCTATACATGTTATTGTCATTCTCTAATAGCATTATCATGCATTAAATTTTAAAATCAATTTTTAAATAATTTAGGAGTAAAAGTTTATAATTTTCATGGTTTTTTATTAGATATATCATTCATGTACATGAACATACGTGTTTCGTTTTATGTTTGAAACTCATACAATCTGATACACGATTCTTTAAAAATTAACTTGTAATTATTTTATGAAATATAAAGATTTGTAATCCAACTGAATAGTAATGTGAAAATAATTTATCATCTTCTTTGTTTTATGTTATATTTTAATTGGATTCCTGATTTTAAAAACTGAAAATGTATTTACTTTTTAAAGTTTTATAAAATTAGTGCACAATCTACACAGGTGAACAAAAATATTTTAAAGTAAGCCCCACACATTTTTAATAAAGCTATTTTCAATTGATTTAATATTTTGTAATTAAATGTTTATAATATATTACATAACTGCAAACTGTCAGGGAAAACTCAAATATTTTTCTTAGAATAGTATGCAAAATCAAAATAGACCCGAAATCATTTAAACTAGTTTTAATAAAATTGCAGTTATTTTTGAAATCTTAAACTAAACTTTCTAATAGAAGGCTTAGAAGTTGAATTTTAAAGTAAGACTTTTAATTTATACAAAAACAAAGCAATGATTTTAGTTCTTTCTTTCTTTTGATTTAAAAGAACCCATTTAAATCAATCCAATTTTCTTCATTTTGATATCACAATGACATTTCCTTTTTTAATTTCCTTTTGAAAAACTGAAATTGGTTTCATTCTTTTCTTTTTCTCTAATATAAAAACAACACTTTATTTCAATAGATCCATGACAAACTTCATTTCATTTCATTTCATTTTAATGGCTTTTGTTAATATGCATAAAATCTACAAGATTTCCCTTTTTGGCATTCTAATGGAAAACAATAGTAGCAAACGGAAAAGGCAAAATAATCAGTTTTTCTGCAGGTGGCAACAAAATGATTTTCCTCAAAAGGGGAAAAAAGATGATTAATCATCATTTAGGGACCTTGATTGAGACGGAATTCCCTTACTCATTGCTCTCGATTTAGGAATGATTAATTTTTGTCAGTGGTAAGGTTACTTCCTGTTGCTGAGAAAGGGATAATTTCTCTTTTGTCCCTTTTTTGTCTTTTCAATTCATTAGAGATATTCCACAAATAAATGTTCTTTTTTTCACTGTGATTGTTATTGTATTAAAATTTGCAACCAGATCTTTTCGGAAATAATAAAAATTTTAATTTCAAAGATAGAGAAATCTTTTGATATATTAAAAAGCATTTTCAGAAATAAAAGTTGCTTCTAATTTGTTTTTCTTCTACCTTTTTTTAATATCAACTTTAAAAGTAATAAATTAAAAATATGTTAATTTATAAAATTTGAATTTAGTGGTGATGTAATTCTCAAAAACAATACAACTGCTTTTATTTAAATTTTAGACTTTATAATTTTAAATTGCCTATTTTAACATAAAATAGAAAGTTGTGTGCGTTACAAGTCAAATGTTTTTCGATAGTTTTTAATCTTTAGAACAATAAAATAAACATATTTTTGCTGGTAAAAAATAAACAATAAAATAAATATGTAAAACAAATTTATATTTTTTTCATTTATTCAACTGACCGGAATTTTTTTAAAAATTATAGACTTTATAATTTAAAATTACATAATTTAACATGAAATAGAAAGTTGTATAAGCGCACTTCAATTGTTTTTCAATAGATTTTTTTAATTGTTATAACAATAAAATAAATATATTTTTGCAAGGAACTAATTATCTTTAAACCACAAATTTTAAATAGTATTCAGGATTTTGATGGATATGACTGATATCAAAAAATATGAATATTAAATAGATATGGCGAAATATGCAAAAAAAACATTAAAAATTCGACCCATTTCTCAGTATAAAACTAAAACATATTAAGAATTAAAACATTAACATTTTTGAAGAAAAAAAATTGAAATCTAAAAAAATGGGCATTCTACCCTTCTGAAATTGTCATTATATTTGTCCAAAAAATATATGGCTCATAGAGCAAATAAATGTTAAATTAGTATGTAAATTACTAGATTAAAAACTTCTTTCACTTCAAAAACATACAAATTGGAAATAACAGTCGACTAGTTTCAAGTGCTCAAAATCAAGTGCCCATTTTCTAGATTTGCCAGACGTGAATGAGAAGAAACAAAAGTTATTTATTAAGTTACCAACGATAAACTGAACGATAAAGGTGAGATACAAAACAAGTTAAACACAGTAGCTTTAATCTGCTACTGCGATTTTTCTAGTTTTTTTTTTCTCTCCTTCACTTTTCCATTTTTCTCAGACAACTTAACACTTTGTATTTCAAATCAGTGTCGTTTCTTCTCATTCGCGTCTAGCAAGTCTTGAAAATGGGAGCCAGTTTTTGAGAGCTTGAAACATGTCAACGGTTCCTTCCAATTTGGATATTTTTGCAGTAAAAGGGGTTTGTAATCTAGTAATATATTACTGATTCAGTTTCCTTGGATTACTTATTTAACTAGCATGTAAATGCTTAAATGTAACATAAAATTTCAGTTGCAAATTGCGGCTTTATCTCAAATTATTTTTAGAGTCAAACATTTGTATCCATTGAAAAAAAAGGTATTTTTCTTGAAATAAAATTTTCTGCATATTTTGTTACTCGAAATATTGTCAACACTACTAGTTAATTTGGATGTTTTAGGTATCATTCCAGAATCGTTATGATTATATGCTAGTTCTAGAAAATCCGAACATTTAATTAAAAGTTACTAGGAGTGAAAGGAATTTGTTTTCTTTTGTTATTATTTTACATGCAACATTTTAATATCTGCTCTGACCTATTCTTGTTCTATACCAAATTCTCAGGAAGTATTAACGGGAATATATTACGTTTCCCCGAAAAGCAATTCATAGTAAGAATAATACATTTCATGTCGCTTATAGGCTTCGTATATTTCCATTAGATACTACACAGGGCATTTGTTGCAATTATTTTTTCCCTGTACAAACACGTAATTAGCTATTTCATTGCAAATAATTGGTCCCTAAGTACTGCAATACATCTATTCCAACAGAACTTATCTATCAAATCGAAACACAATTGCTTTGCGGGACACAAATATCTTTTCAAAACAACTATTTCAAGTGAAAAAATATATATTTAACTGCTATTAAATTCAATTAATGACTCAAGCACTTTTGGCTAAGGAAAAACGCGTTTCTTGAACGAAGTTTCTTGAAATGTAATGATTAATAAATTTAATATAAAAATTTTATTCATCAAGATTTTTTTTTTTAGAGTATTATTTTTAATTTTTTTTATAAAGTATCTGATCAATCGACTTATACAACCCATTTCAATAAAATAAGCACAATATACAGATATTTTCTTAGAAAAATTAACCGAGTTCAGCCCAAACATTTCAGGCATCGTCTAAACTGGGATTTCTTAGCTCAAAACTGTTTACTGGTTTTACCTCATGTACTTTTCACATATCTTCTTACTACTTTCGAATTAAATAAGCATACAAAAATCTATTGGATCCGTAATTAAGTGTAAATATAATTTCGGCTTTCATCAGATATATTTTTAAATTGGGCTTGGCCTAAAAACAATTCCAATGAATTTCAAGTTCCAGATCAAAAATGATCCTGAGTGTATTTTAACATCTCTACTCCCACAGTTTGTTTTACACTTGAATATTCATAATACTCTCTTAGATACAAATTTCTGAGACAAGACAAGAAAACTAGATGCATATTTAAAAAACATATTTAAAGAGCTTTAATTCTATCAAAATAAAACGTATTTATAACTTATGCTATAAAATTTTAATAAATTTTCCTTTTTTTAAAATCGCTCGTAATCTGTTTTACCGTAACAATTGGTGTGAAATTTTTTTTCAGTAACTCGTTTTTTAATTATCATTGTAGCTCAAGTAAATATCTATCAACAGTAAGTAAAGAAGAAAAGTGATAATTAAAATATTATTTAAATTTACATTTGTAGTAAAGAGAAATTGGGGAAATCAAAATAGATGCAGACAGCTACGAATGTCATGACGCAAAGACCACTTCAAGTCACCATAGAACATTTTACCATGCTTCAACACAAAATTAAAGTCGCAAATTTGTCATTGCTGGCCATTATGATTTGTCTTTGCTATTGCTCCATAATGTGTATTTATTCATCTACGCTATTACACCTTAATGTGTGTTTATTAATTTACGCTATTGCCCCATAATGTACATTTATTCATTTTGGAGAAGTTTTACCTCATTTGCCATTTCAATTTTCAATAATCTGACACAGACATTGAGTCACATTTTCAGATGAAAATGTGAGATATCAGGACACAAAGACCACTTCAAGTCACCATGAAACATTTTACCAAGCTTCAACACAAAACTAAAGTTGAAAATTTGTCATCGCTGGCTATTATGATTTGTCTTTGCTATTGCTCCATAATGTGCATTTATTCATCTACGCTATTACACCATAATGTGTGTTTATTAATTTACGCTATTGCCCCATAATGTACATTTATTCATTATGGAGAAGTTTTACCTCATTTGCCATTTCAATTTTCAATAATCTGACACAGACATTGAGTCACATTTTCAGATGAAAATGTGAGATATCAGGACACAAAGACCACTTCAAGTCACCATGAAATATTTTACCAAGCTTCAACACAAAACTAAAGTTGAAAATTTGTCATCGCTGGCTATTATGATTTGTCTTTGCTATTGCTCCATAATGTGCATTTATTCATCTACGCTATTACACCATAATGTGTGTTTATTAATTTACGCTATTGCACCATAATGTGCATTTATTCATTTTGGAGAAGTTTTACCTCATTTGCCATTTCAAGTTTCAATAATCTGACACAAACATTGAGTCACATTTTCAGATGAAAATACTATGAATTTCATTTCAGTGATATACACCTCAGATATTACGAATGATCACCACATTCTGAGAGTATGCTAACTTCGATCTTATCCACTAACCCTTAGCGAATAAAAACAGCAATAACAGTAAACTCATTGCTTTAATCATTTCTTAAATGATTCCTGGGCGTGTTTTTTAGCATGATAATGTTCGAGTTTCACGTTAAAGAAAGAGTTAGCAAATTAATATTAAGTACAGTCTGCAGTGAATTATCGTTTTCTGCCTGCAAGTGAGGTTTCACAACTTTTATCACTCCCTAAAAAGTCTTCAAATGGAATACAAAAACAATCACACCCCATCTAAAACTAATAATTTTATTAATTTAACTTATATAGTATTTCCTTTTGCGTTTTTTTAATTTGCATTATTTAGTCTTTTTGTTGGGGGATTTATTAAGCTCTTCGTTAAAAGTACTTTTAATACATAAAATCCACTTTTATAATGTCATTTTTTAAGTAGATAATATTATTATACGCTAATTAAAACATAACTTATTAAACCTAATTAAAACATGCTACTCTTGATTTTTAAGTTAGTTCTTCTATTATATTTTTACGAAAAAAACACGCATTTTTGGGATGGTATGGAAATTATTTTTACAATGCACTTTATAAAGTTAAAAAATATGCAAAAATAACAGAATCATTATTCATGAATAGAATATACAAATTTTTCATTCGACACAAAAGACAAGATGCCCTGTGTTGTTTATCCAATTAATTTCCAACCGACAATGGAAGTTAGGAAGAAAAAAGTATGAGACTATGCCTCTCTCGGATTATCAGATACTGTTGGTTACTGATTAAAACTCAGATAAACTCAGGAAAATTCCACAAAATTTAAAGTGTCCATGAGGCAGGAAAGTGTTTGTTATATGTCAAGGATGTAGTGATTGATTACCCTTTGATTACGCCAGAAGCTGTGGGATTTTGAAAGGTCCCCAACACATGGTGGCGACAACAGATGGATGAGATTCAAGTCCCGGGGTTAAACAGGCTCCATGAGAGCCTGTTAACGTTTAAATTGGAGGTGTTCGGGCACGTTGAATGGCGCGTTGCATTGAATTGAGGTACTTGGCATGCCAGGGATTTTATCACTCTTTGCTTGGCATGTCTTCAGCAAAATTCCCTTCACTCGTTAGCTTTTCGCACTCTCATTAGAGTTGATGGTACTCTGCAGAATTCAGAGAAAACAGATGACAATGCAATAGTACTAATATCAAAATGGAAAATTATCCAAATAACTCGAGTGCCTATTCGTCAGTTTATATGCGTAACTCTCAATAGAAAATACACATTAATGAGTTATAAATATTATTCTCAAGAGAGTTTACATTTCTTTTATGTTTATCCTTATACTAATTAGTTAAACTAGGCAAACTCTCTTGTTCATACATAGTTTGTCCGAATAACAGTTTCAAGAAAAATGCGTAATAATGGGAAATAAAATACTATAAAAATTTTTGTATGATTAAACGTTAGCTCATTTTATTTTGGATTTATAAAATATTAATTTGGTTTAAAATCTTCTCTAATGCTATCATTTATTTTTAATTTTATGGAAAAATTTACTGAAGAATATTAAAATACAAATTTATACCTTTTACGTTTACCTATATTCTTAATAGTTAAATTATAAAAAAAGATATTAGTCTGCTTGAATAATAGTCTCTTATGAGAAAAATTTGAACTGATGGGAAATAAAATTCTATAAAACAATTTTCGTATGATTAAACGATTATCAATAATGATTAACGTATGATTAACAATGGCTCATTTTGTGTTGGCTTTATAAAACATTCGGTCTATTATAAATCTTCTATAAAGCTGTCAGTTTCTGTTTTAATTTTATGGAACAATTTGCTAATTTTATGGAACAAAGGGTAATAAAATACAAACTCATACCTTTTAAAGTTTACCGATATTCTAAACAGCTAAATTATGCAAACAGATTCCTTGTTCTTATTTTGCTTGAAGAAGAATCGCTTATAAGAAGGAATGTGTTCTAATGAAAAATAAAATTTAAAAACAATTTACGTAAATCAAACATTGCTGTTTTTGCTTTGTAAAATGTTCTTTCTATTTTAAATCTTATTTAAAGCTGTCAATTTTTCTTTGAATTTCATGGAACAATTTGATGAAGCATATTAAAATACAAATTGAAGTTTTTCGACCCTTTTTTACTTTGATTTTTTGCAAAAGATAGCTGTCTTAGCAAGTTAGAAATGTTTATTAGAATATTCTTAGAAAATCTATTTAATATGTGGATTTTTTTGGGAGCGAGTTTCAAAAGAAACGATTCTAAATTTCGCATCCAAGTACAAGAAGCGAAATGTGATCTCGAATAATTACAAATAGCATAAATTTTAATGAAACTCAATCTAAATATTATTCCTTATTTCTTTAAATGAAATACAACAAAAATCCATTACTATAATATTTACTAACTAAATAGTTAATAATAAATGTATCAACTCCCATAATAAAAGTACTTTTTAATGTAAAAGCTCATTATTTCATTTCAAACACTTTTTATGCAGTGTCTTTAAATCATAAAATATTTATTTTTGAAAGAATTTTTTCATTTCTTTTCTTAAATTCTAATTAATATCTCATAACAAAGTAAATAAAATAAAAAAGGGCTTACTTTAGATTTGACGAGAATTTATCTCGCTTCAATTTTCACCAAGAACCTATACACTGGAATGATATTTAAAATAAATGGAGTTAATTAAAAATAATTTCAGCATGAAGATAAATAAATATCATTAAAAAAATTAGAAATAATAGAAAGATAAGTATAAAAATAGAAACAAAGTTTAAGCTTTATAAAAAAGAAGAATTAAAGTTTTAAATTTTCTCGAAAATTTATAAAGAAATTTGTTCTGAAGAAGAGTTTTCTTAGTTAAAATAATTAACCAAAATTGAAGAATTACGATTAAAAAAAGTTTTAGTGATTTTATTTTTTTCTCTGTTGTAAGAAATAAAAGTACTTTGCTTTCACTTGAAAAAAATCGCTTGCTTTTGGGCAAATTATTTTTCTTTTCATTTTTATGATTATGTACTTTACCTGTTGAAAGAGTTGAAAGCTTTTCAGAATTCAACCCCCCCCCTCTCTCTCTCTCTTAGCACCTGAGCACTTTATTTTTTTCCTAATATTTGTTTTCTACCCTCTCAGAAGATTCTTTTTTGTTGAAAATAACACGATTTGACAAAAAAAACATTCTATTTATCTCAAAACAAAAGCGGAACGGCAATAAAAATTTCCTTTTTTTTCCGTGTGTATAGTAAAACCATCATAAAGAAATACAACTACACCATTCAAAGCTGTTTTTATTCCCCCAAGTACAAGGATTGCCTTTCATAAGCAAGGGGAAAAACAACAGTATGTTTACGTTGTATTTTTTTCTTTGAAAAAAAAAACTAAACCTTTTTTGTTTTACTCCCAATCTGAGTTTTCAACAATTTTTAAAGTATCCCCTTTGGAAGATATTTTCTAAAATGATATTCATGACACTTTCAGCGACTTTAGGATAACATGTCCCATTTCATTCCAATCTTTTGTCTCCTTTACATTATTTTTATATATGGAAATTGTTTGTCTGATGCTTTTCTTACAACCTTTTCAATAAAAATTTGAATTGTTTTGACAGATATATATTCAAAATGCAGTTTTAAATATTTAGTTTTGTTCCGAATGTGCAAAGTATGTATTTCTAAAAAATAAATAAATAAAACGCTGACTACGATTCATAATTTGATAGATAAATCAAATTATTATTAATAAAATAAAATTGCATTAAAAGTCATACTAAGTTTAGATTCTGCATCTATTTGACCTGTTCCTGTCTGTTTCTACGCGTCCTAGTTAAATATTTAGTTTTGTTCCGAATGTGCAAAGTATGTATTTCTAAAAAATATATAAATAAAACGCTGACTACGATTCATAATTTGATAGATAAATCAAATTATTATTAATAAAATAAAATTGCATTAAAAGTCATACTAAGTTTAGATTCTGCATCTATTTGGCCTGTTCCTGTCTGTTTCTACGCGTCCTTGTTTTGATTGTTCTTTTTGATACTGCTCCATTTCTTGATTTTTATCACTAATTTTTTTTCTTCTAAAGTAGTATTCAAGACACTTTAGGTAAATTAATAGTAATAAGATCAATTTCATTTCGGTATTTTTCTCCTTTGCATAAAAATTGCTCGTGTAATGTTATAACACATCCGAAAAGAATTGAATTGTAATGACAGATTCAAATTCATTCGAAATTCTCCTTTAAAAACTTCGTTTGATCCTAAGAAGAAACACAAAAATGTTCTAAAAAAACTTTTTTTTGAAAGTGTTTGGTATTGTAAAAAAAAAAAAAAATTTCCTTTATTTCAAAAAAAAAAAAAAAAAACTGGGCCGTAATTGCCCAGTTGTTAGAGAATCGGATTTCTGTCTGGACAGACCAGAGTTTTGTCCTCGACTCCGCTATGAGATTCACGTGCCCAACGAAACACGTGCTGGTAAAATCTATGGAATCGAAAGTCCTGCTGCCGGTCGCTGAGCAGTATGATGGGTACAGGGATTTGTAGAAAATTTCCTTTCCCTTCAGATGTACATCTAGGAAGTGGCCTCACGAATGATTGGTTCGACCACCTATCCGTGAGGTTCTGAGCTAAGACGTACATTCACCGCTGACTCAACAAACTCACCGTTCAGCTGGGCTTCTCCTAGCCAAGCTCGCATTTGACTAGGCCAAATGTCATTGCAAGAAAAACCCCTCCAAAAACTGGTCCCGCAGTGGACTGATCGTTAAGACACGGTTCCCAGCAGATCACCGAAGTCAAGCATCACTGGCTGCGGTCAGTGTGCGGGTGGGTGACCACTTGGATCAGTCTGCGTAGGGACGGAAGGTGTGCGTTATTGGTCCTCGTTTAACTGTTCTACCGTAAAGTGCTCGAATTCGCGTGCAGGTCGTCGGGCAACCGAAGTGGGGGTGCCATCCCCTCTGCAGAGGATCAAAATTTTGATGGCATGTCTTCGGATTATCTTCAGGGATGTTTCCCAGACCGTCGCCAATAGTCCATTGCGCAGCTCAAGTGCGACGTAAATAAACTACAATTACAACAACAACAACCCTCCAAAAACTGATATTTCCTTAAACAAAACAAATACATATTTTAATTTGTTTTTTAGTTCTTGTTTTTTCACTGAAATGTCTACTTATTTTCTTTTTCTTACTTTTTTTTAATAAATTACAGCTCCATTTTTGCCTACTTTCATTTACCACATACGATAATCTTTTCTAGGAGAAGAAAAAAAATCTGATAAAATTACCGCTGTGTATCGTAAGGACATTTCCGGTAAAAAAAATAGCTCTTATTCACTCAAAATTATAGTCTTATTATCACACATTTAGTAAAAAATACGAAACTGAAAAGTAAATTTAACCGTATAAATGCTTTTTACGCCATGGTCTAAGGTATCATGATAAAATTCAGTAAATCTTACCATATTCTGCTAGTTTGCACATACTTCACTTCTCAGTGTTAAATGATATTTATAAAACTTCTGAGCAAAATAATTGAGCTAATTCTTCTCTTCCGCATCCGTTGTATTATATTTTGTATTATATTTCGAATCCGTTGTATTATATTCGCCTCCATTATATTCAAATCAAATGACCCAAAAAACATTAGATAACTCGGGCTGGGATAGCGTGGTTGGTAGGACAGTGGGCTCGTGTTCGTTAATACATGTGTTAGAATACCACCTCTCAAAGAATATCTCTGTATTTAATGGTGACTAGTGCACCTTAAATCTATTGGTGTCACAAAGTCCTCCAAGTTCTCAATGCAAATCAATACCTTTTGGGGTACTGAATTGGAGATTGATCGATCTCTGGTTGAGGTCAAAATTACGATCTGTGGATGAATAAATAGAATTTGATTGGGTCCTCCCTATTTAAACTGGCTGTGACGTGTGTGGGGCTGAAATCGCATTCTTCGCCATTGAAAAACAAGAAACGCACTCTCTGCCTTAAAAATTCCTTTGATTTCCCAAGCAGACTTGATAGTATTGGCAATTGGCATAAGTAACAACAACACAACAACGATAGACAGCTCAAATAATATTAAAACGGACCACGTTAAGACCTTTTTTTAACATGGAAAGGCCTCTTTCACCTTTTGAAAAGCGAAACACAAATATTTTTTTTAATCGTTCTTTTTTTTGATGAAAGTTTGAAAAAAGCATCATAAATATTTGCAAATATTTCTCACTTGATACCAGCCTAAAAATTTATTTCATTTAACATTTTAAATTTTTGTTTCGAATAGCAAAATATAAAATCAAGAATCAAGATCATGAGCTTACACATTTTCATTATGAAAAATATGATTTAATTTTACATTCTGAGCTTACATATGGAGCACACTATTGCATCCAACTCATTACCTACACATTTATGATTCGAAAGTTCATTACACATCCTCTCTTGTTGCAATTGCCTTTTGGAAAAGTAAAAAAAATTAGGATTGTTTGACGCAGTATTCTTAGAATAATAAAATTTTCCTTTTTTTGTGACTTCTTTCTAGATTTTATGTTATCTTTTCCAATTTCAGAAAATGAATATAAAATCCTCAAAATCTCTCTTTGCTATTTTCAAGCTTTAATATATTCAGAAAGAATGCTTTTTTTTATTTGTTTTCCACGGCTCTTTTTATTTATATTTTAATTTAAAGCTTTGCTTATTTGTAACTCCAGGTTTCATTTCAACGGGCCATTTCATAGAAGTCTTTTTATCCGTTTCTTTGAATCATGTTTAAAATAAATTTCTTTTTCTTCCGAAATTTCAATTAAATAGTGCGAGAAAAAAATATCATTTTTCTCCTAAAAAAGGTGTGATTCTGGAATTTTAATTCTTTCTACTTGAGAATAAAATTTTTGTTTGACCCTCATAATGTTTTGTAAAAAAATAAGAAAAGGAAATTACGAACAGCGTTATTTCATTTAGTTTAAAGAAAAAGTTTATTTTAATGAGAGCTGTAGAGCTAAAATCTTTAAAAGACGCAATATAAAACTGCATTATCTTTAATTTAAAAAATTTTGGATACCCCTAGCGAATACAAATTCTGTTTGAACAAATGCTTTCATCATTTAAAAGTAATTTTGCTAATTTAATTTAGTCATTAAAATGAGTTACAAAGCTAAATAGAAAAAATAAACCGAAGTTTTGTCTAAATGACCTGACTTCGGGCTATAAAAAGAATTATTGCAATTTCATTTGTCTATCGTTTCACCTTTTTTAAGGAATTGTTTTGAACTTAAATTTGTTTTTTAAAAAATTGCTATAACTATGCAAAATCTTTTTTAAAAATTTAATTTAAAATATAGAGCATATATAAAACATTGTATTCATACTGATAATTTCAATGCTAAAAGAGTTACGGAATAATTCATGCAATGTAAATCAATCAAATTCGGGCTTCAATGTATACCTTGCAAGAAATTACAGTATTTGTTGAAAATAATATTCATTGTAAAGAATTCCGGATCAAATTACGGTATAAAACATTTTTAAGGACATTATTCGTAAAATCCGTTTTTATTGTAAAATATTATGCCGAAATTTTTACAGTATCATTTATTTAATTCGAGTTCTTCAGTAATTTTACGGTAATTACTGTAAAAATTATGATACAGCAGATTGTTTTCCGCAACGTGCTCCGGTAAAAATGGATTTTACTGTTTTTTAAAAGCTTCGGCACCCTGAGTGCCAGTACTTTTTACCATAATTTGCTGCAATATACCGTCCGAACATAGCCATTTCAAGCAAAATTGAACGAACTTTTATCTACGACGCAATATTTTTTATTAAAATTTTAAGCTCGGAAAAACCCGAACAATGCGCAGATGGTAAGAATAAATGTTTAAATACTCTTCAAAAATGAAAGATGGCAAAAAATGTGTAAATGAGAATTAAGACCTGAAAAATAGCTGGTTTGCCGCATGAAACCGAACTAATATTGAAAAATATACATAGGGGAAGAAGTCTAACTTTCATAGATATAACGCAAACCAGTCTCCTAAGGTTTGGTGTGGTCCGTATACAAAGGAAAAAAAGTATTAGGGGCACACCAGCAGAAGCTCTTGAACTGGGTTTGCAACCTCCTATCCACTATTGGAGTTGGGGAGTTGAAGGATTGTGGAGAAGAAGTTTTATTTTTATATTAATTCGTCTAATATTAATTGGTTTTATATTAATTGGACTAATGATAACTATTTACAGTGCTTTACTATTTATTAAGATATTTCTATGAGAATATATTTATATCATCCGTGTTACATATTTTTATTTTATTTTACAACCGTCGTTGAACAGCAGGCCCAATTTTATGGGTTTACGACTACTAATGTTCAACTCCGTAGCCTTGTAATTTTGAAAACAATTCAGAAGACAAGGAAACTCCTGGACCGAGTATTGGGAGAAATTTGCCGTCATGAAGGACTTTTTAATGGGACTAACCCACATTTGCGTTTCATGGAGTGTAATACCACGAGAACCTCCCACGGTTAACCTGAAAGCAGGGGGACTCTAACCCATGATCCGTCTACCATTGAGGATATTTCATGTCAGCACTGTGGATGGTGCAAGGCGGATGCGGAAGTCGTATCGACTGAGATTCGAACCCAGTTCGATTCATTGGAAGGCGAACGCTCTATCCCCTGAGCCATCATGGCTCCGTGTTACCTATTTTATTTTATAACCGTCGTTGAACAGCCGACCCAATTTCATGGGTTTTCGACTACTAATGTTCAACTCCGTAGCCTTGTAATTTTGAACCAATCCAGAAGACAAGGAAACTCCTGGATCAGTACCCCCAGAGGTATTGATTTGTTGTGGGAACATGGAGGACTTTGAGACTCGACAGATTTAACGTGCATCAGTCACCATTTACTACACGGGGAGTCTTCGGCCGGCGAGGATCGAACCCACGACCTCTTGGATATGGGCCCAGCGCCCTACCGACCAGGCTATCCCGGCCTATCGTGTTACCTATTTTATTTTATTTTATAACCGTCGTTGAACAGCCGACCCAATTTCATGGGTTTACGACTACTTACGTTCAACTCCGTAGCCTTGTAATTTTGAACCAAAATGTGGGAGCCAGCGTACGGAACCATACGCGTAGAGTTGTCCGGTTCACAGCTGACGCACCCCCATACGTTGGGCCTTAGTACCTACGGTGCTCTGCAAAATCTCAGTATGTTGCTTACCCTGAAAGTTGTTTTCAGGTATAGAATACACATTGAGTAATTCTCTATGTTAGTTGCGTATTTAAAAGGCTGGACATTTTTTACTCTTTGATTATTACCCACTTACCCTTACCTTCTTTCAGTCAACAGTTTTTTCTAACAATTAAAAGAATTTTTATATTTTTATTCCCATTCCGCGTAAATGATTTTAATAAATATCTGTCAGATTTTGATAAATTTTATTAATGTTAAAAATTACCTTTCGACCCTTAGATATAAATATATTCATTTACTACTTTTACATTCTTAGAACCATTTTGTGCAATGCAAAAACAAGTTTAAAAATAATTATTAACGTATAATATCTAAAATAAACAGGGTGTAAAAAAAGTTTAGAATTGGTCAAATTTTTCGGAAAAATAGCAATATGCATCAGATTGAGAAAAATGAAAATAGACGCATTCAATATTTTTTTACGAACTATCCAATTATATCAAACTCCAAACCACTAGGGATGGGATGGGGACAGTAATGAAATCTTGGATAGGAATCCTTATATTTTCTGGGAGATTCGGATTCTCCAGAAAAAAAGGTAAGTCTATTCTACTTGTTGATTGATTCATTATAGGTTGATACATTGTGAAGCAAAATGCATCAACCTATTAGTCACATAGGATTATTTTTTCAGATTCTTCGCATTTTTTGACACAATGTATCAGCCTATAATGAATAAATCTACAAGTCGAATAGGCTTACTTTTTTTTCTGGAGAATCGGAGAATCAGAATCTGCAACAAAAAAAATAATTATAGGGGTTCATATTTAAGATTTAAAGTTGCCCCCATCATTTCCCCAGGCAGGTGGGGGTGGAAAATAGAGTTTGCTGTCATGGGATAGTTTTTAAAATAATATTGAATGCGTCTATTTGCTCCTTCTCAATCCGATGCATATTTCTTGAGATATTTGATCGTTTCCTATCTTTATATTTTTTTTTGCATTGTGAGTACTTATTTCCTTTCAAATAAAGAAAACTATAAGTGATATTTCGGTATGAGGCGTTTTTCTAATTTTCATAACTGTTTAAAGAAAACCGCTCTTTTTTACAGATATAAAAAAGCAATAATGTAAAAGCTGGAACAGAAACAATTTTCAATAATTTTCTTTTTTTCGAGCTTCTCTCAAACAGAAGAGAAGACTTTGGTTGACCGATAGTAACAAAGGTGTAACGTACCCTCTTTCAATTTTTTAGATGTAATTTCAAAATGCAAAATACTACAAGAACAATAACTATCAACATTACATCTGACTTTAGTTTTTACAGTATAGGAAAACCATTGTTTCGCATTTATTGCAAAAAACTGTACTAGTTATATATTTACTGGTTTGTAAATTAGCAAGTTGATTTAGTATATGTTTACCTGCCCATAATTGTTATAGAAACCATATTTTAATAATTTTAAATGCACATTAAAATAATCTTGGAACATGTACATTTATGTATGGGAAGAATTTTTATTTTTCTACATGCATTTTTGTGGGCAGAAATTTATGATGTTTGACAGTATTTATATATCTTACAAAGTAGCAGTTGCTTAAGATTATAAATTCTTTTAGGATATGCAACGTCAAATTATTTCTTCCTCACGTTTTAATATTTAAGATAACATCATCAATTAAAAATTCAGCAGTTAAATAAAATTAAAGTTAAAGAGGAAATAAAATAAGTGATTACTTTTCTTATCAATTTAACTAAATAATTCTTTATTTAACATGGGTATTCTTACTCGTTACAATTCTTTAAGAACAAAAAAAATTACCTGTGAACAAGATTCCACTGTGAAACGACTACCGTTTATCTTTGAGAAAAAAAAAGACCTTAAAAATAAAAGACAAAGAAAATTGGAAGAGATAAACTTGCTTTACTTGTTAAAGTTCTTTTTGGACACAAAAAAACACTCAGCTTTCCTACCCGATTCAAGGAATTCCTTTTTTTTAGAGACTTTATTTTCGATTGCAATTAAGGATTATTCGTGAAAGTCACTGAAAATCAATGCACGATTTGGAGAACAATGCTATTCTTCCAGCTTTATCGGTTGTGCAACGTAAAAAAATATTGATTGCGATTTTTTTTATACATCAATTAACGGGAAAATCAGTACTCTTTCAATAAGTTACATTCGAATAAATGAATCTTAAAAACAGTGCTACGAATTTAATTTGTATTGTTATACCATTAAATTGATTAAATAAATTTAATGAAAAAGGATTTTAAATCAATAGCTTGGGAATAGGATATTCAATTTATTCGATAACTGCACATCGCATTTTTTTCAATTTTAAAGGATGCAATTTATCATTTAAATTGCGTGTAATAAATTTTCCTATTTAAGTAAATTTAATTTAAAATGCATTTTAAAAGCCTTACTAATGAGTCGAATAATTTTGAATGGAAATTAAATAACTCAACAAAAGGTGCTTCGTGTCACTGTCTATTTTCAAAAATTCTTAATATCCTTGTAAATTAAAATGCTATTTCGACGCTTTTGTCAACAAAATTCTTTACATATTTCTTATGTAAAAGTAATGAATAAATTATATGAATAAATTATTATTTGCTGGCTATTTATTGAAATTTGAAAATTCAGAGAATCCATTTTTCCATTTATAATTAATTCATTAGATTAGATATGTGATGCTTACAAATATTTTATTTCGGTTGCATTTATCTCAATCTTTCTCTATTATAGGGTTTAATGTTTCCTTTTTAATAGGAATTATTCAAACTTTATTATAATAGAAAATAATAAAAATGCTAAATCTGTGTTATTTGTTTCAACTGCGCTATGATTCCAAGTACAATATGTAGTTAATTTAGTTTCAAATCATTTCGGAATAATTAAATTTGCCTATAAAGTTTAAAAAATAAAGCATTATCATTTTAGTAATTAATTTTATTAATCCCCTAAGTTATATGTAAAAACTTCAACTTAATTTAAATAAATAAAGCGTTTCGATTTAATTTAAATCGTCATTTTCTTTAACTGATAAGTAATAGTGGATAAAGTTAAATTTTTATTAACTTGTTAATCCCTGGGCAAAACCATCTTTCAATAAAACTTTGCTATAATAAACTTTAAAATTGTAAAATTTTATTTTTTTCGACAAGTAATTTAAAGTTGTGTAATTTTAGCTAATTGGATAGATAAATAGAATTTCTTTATCGTCTGTAAAGTTTTACCGAAAGAAAAATAGATAAAAGTATAATTTTTAAAAATTTTGATAAATTAAAATGCGCATAGGACTAAAAATAAATGTTTCCACAAAATTTAATAAACCATTAAATAATAAAATTCACATTAATTCAGATTTCTAAAAGTATTGTATTTTTTTATACAATTATGTACATTGTTATACTTAATGTAGAAAAAACATTTACCTTTTAATGAAATGTCTATAGCTTTGGTAATGTACACATCAGGATTACGAAACTAAATGTTTGAAATGCAGCTAAAAAGGGCAACATAAATTGTAGTCATTAAAAATGTTACAGGCTGGTAGTTATTATGTACTGCATAAAGTGCTCAAAAAGATTTATTTTATTTTTAACCCTCTAAGCATCCTCCCTATTAAACATCAATTTAAAGGTACGATTTATCCAAAGATATTAGAAAACCAAAAATCACTGAACACTCCGTTTGAAACTTATTAACTCAAAAGAACTTAAAATGTTTGAAGATTATTGCCCATAATTTGTATTTTAGCTGAAAGCATCATTGATTCCATCAATTATTGTTCATGCAGTTGTTATTTTTTTCTGAAGCACGAAATCCCTAAATTACTTCTGAATACCCTAGTAGTTTTACAGTTTTTAGCATATCCGTTATAGTTTCTAACAGTATTATAAATAACAGTAATATATTTTTTTTTTAATTTTTTGCGCAATATATAATTCCAATTCTGCTGAAATATAAACCTCATCGATTGTTTTTTTTTTTAATATTAAAAGTATGAATACGTTTAGCTGATTTAAACAGTAGGTTATATTTAAATGATAATTCGTTGTTTTTGTTTTATAAAAATGCAGAAAATCTCTTAATTCAGTTCATTTAAATAATATTTCAATAACAGTAAAAATATTAATGTTTTTGGGCATTTTAATAGAGTTCTAAAATAAATTTTAATCTAACCTTGTTTTTTCAAAAGGTATCCATTGAAACTGTTTGAATCATTAACAGAAAAATCTTTCCGGATAAAAGAAATCGAAACTTTAGTTTACCAACAACTGATTTCATTTTACTCAAACTGTGAAATTTGCAAAATACTTTCTTTTTTTTTTTTTTTTTTTTTTTTTTTTTTTTTTTTTTTTTTTTTTTTTTTTTNTTTTTTTTTTTGCCCAATATAAAAGTCAGAATGAAATCTTTAAGTACAGTTTCACTGCATAGCTTCCTCAATGCTTCGCTGCAATCGTAGAAAGTTGAAGTGCCATCTATTGGCATTTATCGGAATTAGGATTCAAATATCAAATTTGTCGTATTTTTTCAAATTAGTTAAATTGTACGGATATCTGGTATTCTGTCTGCGTATATTTAAACAGAACATGGATTTATTTGCAGTTTCAACCGCTGTAAAGTAAGATATTTGAAAGAAATTTGTCTTATTTAACGCTTATAATCGAAGTATCACTGCTTTCTGATTCAAGCCAATACTTTCTGCCAAACGCTGAAGAAATTAATGAGAATAGAAACGTGTCTTCTGCAGAGCAAAGCGAGAAGTACTTGCTACAAATTCAATTACTGTTTCCAGAAATAAATACTACTATTAATTTTCGTAATTAGTGCACGAAATCTACAACAAATACAACTAACTTAATACATTCACTATTCAAAATTTAAGAATGTATTTATTTCAGAATAAGGAGAAAAAAATTGAAAATTTAAACGAAATTTTGATGCGATAATACATCTAATGGATAAAAAAAATGTCATTTTCCGCATTAATGATCGCTTGATGAAATGAAATTATTTTTCATTTTCTAGCAGTTGCATTATAGTAAGCGATAAAACTTACATAAAAAAATGAATTTTTGCTTTCAAATAACATAATCAGCAAACTTCCCTGAGGAATTATGATTTTCCGATAAACCTATGAATTCTAAAAGAAATTTCTGAACCGTAATGAGACAACAACACGTTCTTTCGCTTTTCTTCGTCCAGAATTTTTATTCGCCGTTTTTGTAACTTAATTAGCTCCCGAAGAAAAAAAAAAGTGGGTTGGAAAATCCTATATTCTAAGACAAGCTAACTTTTGTAAACTTCAAGCCAATGATTTAAATCCCAAATATTCCCAATTCCCACCCAGATAATTTAATGAAATGAGAAAACGGAAGTTAAATGAGTTTGAATTGAAAGAATTTCTAAGTGGAATTAAATCTGTATTTTTTTTTCCTTCTCTTTAAAACTTTCTTCAGAATAAAAAGCATGTTTATTTTTATCTATTTAATTCTTTGATAATGTTCTCTAGAGATTTAAAATGTCACTAGGGATGATCTGAGTTGAATAAATTTCAGTATTATTTGAAAATTGCTTGAATAGGTTTTAAAAACCACGACTATATTTATCATTCTTAAAATTAGTTCTTGTCTTCGAAATTTAGCTTAAAAACATAGTAATTTACTAATAATTCTCTATATCTTACTGTCAGGTTTCACTACACTTTTCAGGTAAATTTTATTGTAATATATAGTCCCTATTTTATTATTCAACTTTTGCAGTACGAGAATAGTGTTTTTATAGACTTAATTCTTTGATAATGTTCTCTAGAGATTTAAAATGTCGCTAGAGATGATCTGAGTTGAATAGATTTCAGTATTATTAGAAAATTGCTAGAATAGGTTTTAAAATCCACGACTATATTTATCATTCTCCAAATTAGTTTTTCTTGCGGAAGTTCAGCTTAAAAACATAGTAATTTACTAATTATTCTCTATATTATACTGTTAAGTTTCACAAAACTTTTCAGGTAAATATTACTGCAATATATAGTCCCTATATAATTATTCAACTTTTGCAGCACGAAAAACGTAAATTAAATTAATTTAAAAAAGTATCGTGACATTCTCTCAAATACTATAAAGGCGAAACCGGTTTCTTTGAGTTTCTTTAATACTATAAAGGCGAAGCCGGTTTCTAGCGCAGATTTTTATCTGGTTTGTGAAAACATTCATATCTTGTAACAGCATAGTATCAGCTTGTTATATTAGTGCCTGTGGTTTTAGTCCTGGTAATGACTCACTCCTAACTCATACCTTTTTTACCATAAGTTTTTACGGTAAAAATTGAATTCACAGTAAAAATTACTGTCCAACTCATTGCCCGCACTGTTTAAAGTAAACTTTCAGAAATTTTTTAGAATATATGAACAATGAAAAAATATATGCATTTAATAACCTAAAAATAAGTTCGTCCTTTTTAAAGTCTTATAATGCTAAAAAATTTGTTAAATGAACACTTCAGTTAAATCTTAATAAATATATTATAACTTTAAAATCATTGATTTTTACTTATCCCTTTTCACAATATTTAAAGAAATTTACTTTTGTCTACATTTACTGCAGCTAAGATCAATATTTTTCTAAGCCAAGGAGTATTTATAAATATTTGTTAACGTAACTTTCAATTATTCATATTTTGACATCAATAGCTGTAAATATTTCTCATAAATATCTTTCTCTCCAGAAAAGTAGCCAAGTTTATACAAGATTCATCTAAAATCTAAAGGAAACCCATTTTTTGGAGTTACTTATTCAAAGATAGATAGCTAAATGGGAGAAAAAGAGGAAGAAAAGATGCAAGCCACGCCTCAACGATGCATCGTTAAGGCAAAACATCTGCAATTTTTTTACTTTTGCTCAAAGATGACAACGTAATCCTCCACTGGGCATGAATCATCATCGTCCCAACGTGAAGACTCCATTTGCAGTTGAAACCTTGGCGCTGTGGGCCGACGTCATCACCTAGATGGCAGCTTCATTATGATTTTTAGCGCCATCAAAGCTGTTGTGCAGATTCGGCTAAACTCCTCACGTTTCATGCATTTTCGCCAAATAGCTCTTACTTGCAGATTTTTTTTTCGTTTACGTTAAAGCTTTATTGCTGTATCGTATACAACACTTCCGAGATATTAGAAATAAGCGAAAAGAAACTGGATTCTTATGTCCATTTATATGATAGAACTTCCCTTAACTGAATTACTTATTTTTGTCATATTTAAGATAAGCCACTAAAACTATTTACATCATATACAAAAATATATTCAGAAAAATTTATAGATTAATATTGAAAAAAAATTAAATTTTTGTAAATACATTTTTTTTAAAGTTAATTTTTTTAGAGTTAATTATTTAGTACAATGCTTTCTCCGCTTTACATTAAAATACTGGAATCAAAACATCATTAATTTGTGAGGTACTTAAACAAACTTTTTCTACTAATAGCGAATTTTATGTTCTAATATAAAATTAAATCTAATTGTGAAGGAAAACGAATAAATCAAATCACTAATAGATTTTTCAAAATCAAGTAATGCATAAAATTCGTATTCTCATTAAAAAAAAATAATAAATAAATAAATAAAAACATAGAGTATTCATACATGCATATATTATCATTATGAACGAAATTTTTCTCCAAATGCTAGTCCGAATTTATAATTAACATATATCGGGTGAATGAATGCTGTGTCACTTACTAAGCTTACCTAAATTGTTTTATAAACCATATTAGAATAATAATAATACCCCAAATCCAGGAGAAATATTATTCATTTACACTGGACAGAAAACCACTAAATGTTCTAATAGAAAATATTAATTGTTCGGTATTATTTAAAAATTTGAATCTTCTTTTTCTGTGATATGAACAGGAGACATCTATTTTATTTCTTTTATAATTGGCCGACATCGTATGGCGCTTCGTTGTTGGCAACTTTATATANTTACTTGTACTTCGTTACTTTTTAAATTTAGTACTTTTACTTGTACTTTCGTTACTTTTTTTGGGAAAAAGTACAAGTATTTGTAAAGGAAACATTGAATGAAATCGTTACTTTTTTCTAAAACTCGGTATGCTTTCTTAAAGAAAAAAAAAATTAAAAAAAAAATGCTGTCAAAATGCAATTATTTTGCAAAATGAATAAAAATATTAATTTAGAAATTATTTTCATTCATTTTCGAGTTTTATACATTTGTTTAATACATTTTCAATTTTCTTTTTGGACTCACTAATAATACATTTTTGTCTTAATACATTTTTTACTAAATACATTTTTACCTAGTACATTTTTTACTAAAATTATGTTTATGCCCGACCTTGTCAAACAACGCCCAGTCAAATCTCTAAGAACTTCGGAACTATTTGTGCTACTGAAAACTATTATAATNTAGAAAATATTAATTGTTCGGTATTATTTAAAAATTTGAATCTTCTTTTTCTGTGATATGAACAGGAGACATCTATTTTATTTCTTTTATAATTGGCCGACATCGTATGGCGCTTCGTTGTTGGCAACTTTATCACAAAAACATCTATCATTGCGTTGAAAAACCTATTAAACACAAGTATTTACCGAGTAATTAACCCTTTTTAAGGTACTTCGTGGTTAACATAAGACAAATTTCACCAATTTTTAAAAGTCAAATTAAAAAACTATATTACCACTTTTAATCTGCTCTGCCATTGGTTACTAACATCAGCTCTGATGAAGTTCGTTTGAATAAATCATGGAATAAATTAATTTGGAGTAAAATTAAACAAATTTGTTCAACATGAGCTAATTTTAAGGAATATATACTGGTGCTGTATATACAGTTATATACTGGTTCGACTGAGACATGTTAAGAGATTACAAGACATATTTTCACAATTCGTAACGTCCCGTTAAGTGTTTCTCTATGTTTTTCAAATTTTTATGGAAAGTAATTTTAGTTATGAATTAATAAAATATTCAATATACATTTTCTTTTGCTGTTTGTAGTATCCGTAAAATTTATTTTATTATTAAAAAGAAATAAAAATAAAGTTCCCTAATTTTTAATAGCCCCCTATATGCAATAGTTTACCTTTTCACTACCAAAAATTAGTAATAATATTCAATATAATACTCTGAATGAATTTCTTTTTTTAACTTAATCTCAATAACAAAAACATTTTAATAACCATTAAAGAGGAAACGGGATAAGCCTGAGCCCGAGGCTGGCTTAGACTAATTTATTTAAAAAAAAAAGGCTTTTTGTTCCCTGTTTAGATACCAAATGCAAAGTTGTGAGACCGAAAGATCTGGCTTTTATCCGACAGGGGCAAACTCATGCTCTCAGTAATCCGCATGTGACTCGGACTTTCAAAAGTGTGCCCATATTCATCTCTAATAAATATTGCTAGCAATAAATAATAAGTAAAAAGGTTAAAATTTTCTCTGTCACCAAAACAATGCCTTTCAAAGCCTTAAGACAAGGAAAAGCAACATTACATATTTTCATTTGCAAAAATTAGCGTACGAAAATATTTATTCTTAATTAAAATAATTTAATTACTGTCATAAGTGTTTGAGTTATTGAACTGCATTACTTAAATCAATAATTAGAGTCAAAACATTTTATGAAACGAATTATTTTTTAAAAAAAAATCCTGCTTCTATCGTTTTCAATCTTTAAGCGACTTTGAGAAAAGTCTTTGAAGTATTTCCTGGTTGTCTTTAAGTTAAGTTCAATCCGATTATATATTCGAATAAACTTTGATCATTTGATAATTAAAAATTTCACAATTTGAGGCAGAGGAAGGAGAGAATTTACACTTGGCTTATTGTGAATGACAACAGGGAAGAGAATCGTTTAATTCATTGATGTTTTATCTTCTTAATCTCTCATTTTGGACATAAAAGCGAAATTAGCTCTCCTCACGCAGACAACTGTTTGAGATTCATTCTTCTAAGATATCTCAGCTACTAATTTCGTAATGGATTTGTCTAATCAAGCTGGAAATTTAATCAAACATTCATAAAGTCTTTCTTCCGTGTCTCTAGCAACAAAGTTTTCTGAAGTCATTTTAAGCTAAGTAAAATTTACTATGCTATCATTTACGCTGGAAAAATCAGATGGGAATTGTCTTTATCGCTTTTTCTTGACCTTTTATTCTTTGGGGTTGCAAACATTCACACAATAAATGTCTAACATTGCATGAAATACCCATACGCAAAGTATTAAAAAAATCGAAGAAAATCTTAGTTGAAATGATGGTTAGATAACATACTATGATTTTTTTCTGTATAAATGTTCCTTGATACTTCTTTTTTCCTTGTGAAAGGTTAATAAAAAGCAAATAATTGCTTAAAGAATAAAATATCCCGAATAGGAAATTTTCCTTTGTCTAACGAATGAAATGTATTGTTTTATTACCGGAATATATGTTATTATGCCTAATAGTATTATACATGCATGCATATATATATATATATATATATATATATGCACAAAATCGAACAATCGAATCAATATATGTGCACAAAATCGAACTGCATTCACTTTGGTTACTTACTGTGAGTTCACTGAGTTCATATTCTGTGGTCATTCGGATCAACGCGTCTTGATGTTGAGTTGTTTTCTTGGGAACACATGATTTTGGTAGATCGTGCACACTCTTTACATTCTTTAACTTCTTTACTATGTGGCCAAAAAATGATTTTGGAATTCCAAACTTGGTTGCAATATCAGAATATTAAGCTTTTTTTCAGTTTCTTTAATAATCAAAATTCGAGTGGCCGAAGGCGTGTTCTCCCTGTCTTCAACTGAAGCTAATAATAAACTCCAAACAAAATAATTTTTTTAACCATTCGGTAGTAGAGCTAGATGACGTCTAAAACTTTGATAGCTGGACTCCATTAAAGTAGATTTAAAGCCATAAAGGTTAGGTGACTAAAAGGACTACATAAAGNGATAGATAGATAGATAGATAGATAGATAGATAGATAGACAGATAGATAGATAGATAGGTAGATAGATAGATAGAAAGATAGATACTGCACAAAACAATTAAAGGATGTTGAGGTTGTGGATTGATCTTACACCTGGAGATTTCTTTGAATGATTGAGATAAAAATGACATTTGTTTGGAAGGAAAAAAAATGCGTTTCATAGAGCATTTGGGTACAAAAGGAAAAACACAATTTGTGCATATGAGAAAAACAAATAAAAAAAAGGTGCTTTATTAAAAGAAAATCGTTTTTAGTTGGTGGTAAAATTTTCTCGGATGGCCAGCAACGTTGAACACAGAGTCAATGAGGTTATTAATGAGGGGCTAGGGTTTTCCGTCCCACTCCTCTAGAAGATATATATCCAGTTCTTGGAGAGTTTGTGAGGATAAAAGGCTTCCAGCAAATCGTCTGCCTATAATGTCCCAAACGTGCTCGATTGAGTTCATGTCCAGAGAAAACGCAGGCCAATCCATTCGTATGATTCAAATTGTCAAACACTGATTGATCAAACTATGATTCAAATTGTCAGACACTTTAGATTTAGGCTATCATATTTCCTTTTTAAATCGAAATTATGTGTATTTGATAAAAATGTGCCACAACCATTAAACTGTTGGACTCAGGAATAGACGACTCAAGAATCAATTTAGAAATTATTTTTTTTAAATTTGTAACCCTAGACCTTGAAGTTTTGGACCGACTTTCTATAAGAACAGTGGCCATTCACCTCTGATTTTGAGCAGTAAATTGTTTTTAGACTAGACAATTGAATTTCTAATTTTTATAAAATTCTAGAGTGAAGCGATTAATGAATGCGAATAAATATATTTTACAAATTCCATTCTGAAAAATAGGGCTTTATCCTTCTGATTCGAACAATAATTACTTTCCAGAAACTACACTGCAAAAAAATGCAAGATCAAATAACGTAAAAAAGTACGGGCACTTATGGTCCCGTGACGTTTTACCGCAAATTCCATTTTCACTGAAATATGTTATGGAACAAAAAATCTGATATACCGTAATTTTTACAGTAATAATTGCAGTAAAGTTACTGAATCATTCTAATTAATTAATTATTATTGTAAAAATTGCAGTATTATATTTTACGCCCAAAGTACCGGTACTTAATACTGTAATTTGACCCGGAACTTTTTATAATTTGCTTTAAGGTACATTAACTCCCACAACAATCATGAACTTCAGCTACTGCTACAGGAGATATGTGGACAAATGCTTAAAAATAAATTAAAAATTAATGTTTAGTTACAAAACAGAAGTTGCAATTGTGGAACATATCAGAAGCTTAATCAATAAACATTTGTTATGCGTTAAAAATATATTTAATTTCTATATTTATTGAAAAAAAACTTTTTTTCTGCGAACGATAAATTAAAATACGAATCTTGACAATTTAATCTCTTACCAGTAAAATATTTAAATCAAAATTTATTGTACATTTAAAAATGCTTACAAACACCTCCAATAAAATCATAATGAGCTTTTGAATTCCAAAATTCAATAACGAAGGAATCATTTTCAATGCCAGTAACTGAAATACAGAATAGATATTCAACAAAAGGCGATTTCTGCATTAATTGATAATTCCACAATCGGATGAGCCTTCATTATAGCTGATATCTATCGTATATTTTAACTTTCTAAGTATATAAAGAGAACATTTTGAAGTTTTGTGAATATTTGCAGTAATGGCCAAAGGAGTTGTCTGATGAACTGGAGCGTTGCCACAATAAATGAGATTATACGAAAGGATATTAGCATATGAAAACAATTTAAATCTCAATTCATCAAGGGGAATTCTGATTATTAATGTTTTGGAACTTAAAATGAATTGAAATTATTCTTTCGTGTGCCATTATTCTTAATTGCAAATTTAATGCAAATATTGTTATTGCGGAGACACTTTTAATGTTTCAACCACATTCTAAAAGAAACAAATCAAAAAGTTAAGTTTTGTTTTATATAGTAATCAAACAGCATTTATAAAGTATTGTAGATGTAGAAATAATTGTTAAAAATGTAGTTGCATTGTTGTTGTTAATGAAATAATAGTTGTAAAGTAATCACACAATTTTAAACAATGTTATAGGCAGCTTTTTGCTGGCACCAAATTTGATCAAAATTTTAGTGCTTATTCAACTTCAAAATACTTTTACTAAACAAAACTCTGTGGCCCGACAGCCCATAGAGGGCCAAGGCCTATTGTGCCTATCTCAGTCTTGACCTTGGGCTCTGGAGTGCAGGAGCAGATGTTCCGGTTAGGTGGTCAGCAGAACGGGAAACCCTCAGTGTTTAGTTCCCAAGCATCTCATTTATCGATTCACTGACGGGATGAAAGGCTGATTCACCCTTTCCCAGCCCAAGGATCGAACCCAGGACCTGCGGCACGGGAGAGCGAAGTGCTACCACTCAGCCACCGGGTGTCTCTCAAAATGCTTTTAGAATTATTTTTATAAATATTTCATAAATTAGGAACATTTCACTTTGAGATTAAACATTTATTTATACACACATCTCTAAAGTTTCACGTTAAATTCATACATCAAACTGTTTTCGAATTTTAAAATATTTTGACGACTGCTGGTGATGTAAAATGCTTACTTATGAGCTGCAGCATTTTGCTGCAGGAAGAATAGCGCCAACACCAAAGTTGTGATGCTACAATAAGCATTCATGGGATGCCACAACAGGCAATTACATTTATTTCCTAAGCTATAAATTTCTTTAATTTCTTTAACTTATTTTTTGATCACTCTTTATCAAATTTTAATCCAATTATTTAATTTTATTACATTTCATGAAAAGTAAATATTAAATACTTTATTCGAAAACAAAAATCTATTTATAACTCTTGGTTCTCTATTTCCTACCACAAAAATGTTTCATTTACATAGTTATACTAATTCTAACAGACTTTTTGGCGATTCGCTTTCGCCAAATTATTTTCAAATTTATTATTGGTTATGGAGGGTTGGCCTTATTCTTGACTATGTTATCTTTCGATAAATCGCCAACCATGGATCTCTTCCCATGCTCCTAACTGTTAGTCGGTGATAACTTATTTACTTTCAATATAAAATTTGTTGTCGATTGGACTGGAGGACCTTTGTGCCTCTCTCTTTGTCCAACCGTTGAATATCTATCTTAACAGAAATTCTCGATGTTAAGAGAATGATTTTTTGATCCCTTTTAAGGGACGTCTTTTCTTTATTTTTCATATTTTTGAATTTGGCCATATTCTAATTTAATATTTACTATGTAGCCCCAGCTAGATCTCGAGGAGTTTAAAATGAATAAAAGCTTAGTGCCAAATATTTTATTAATATACATATAGCACAAGGACAAACAAACATAAGTTTAACTAATTAAGAAAAGGAGAAATAAAGAAGAAGGTCCATTCGGTTCGAAGTCTGAGCATCCACTGTCTAGTATGTGGTGGTGCTGTGGTAGCTTGACGATGTCGTTGCTACAACTAGAAAAATAAATTTTCCTTAACGATTTTATTCATTTCTGAGATAATTATGCCTACATGATATCCTAATTAAAGTGTATCTCACACGGTCAAAAATATGTTTAATGCTACAATGTTGCTACCTAAGCAAACCACTAAATAGAACTGATCACCACCATCATATGAGTTGATTTCTGTGTGAAATAATCTCCTGAATACCAATATAGACCCCATTTTTCACATCAACCACCATTTTTTGAGGATACCCTTTTACCTAAGTTTAGCATCTTTTAATAATTTTTTGTTCATTATAATCCAAACTGTTTTCTTATTTCAAAATATTTGCATATATTCAATGTAAAATGCTTATAGCAATGAGCAGCGGAAAAAAAATCTTTAACTCCATTCTAGTTGATTTTCATGTGAAATGACCTCCTGAATCCAAATATTACTCCCATTTCCCTCATTACTCATCGTTTCCTGGGGTAGCCCTTCCCCTAAATTCATCTCTTTTCGGTAATTTTACGGCCACCTATTAGATTTGGGGGAGGAGACTGAGTATTCTAACTGTTAAATTTCTTACGAGGAGATAGATAGATGTCTACTTCTAAAACACGATCATTTGTTGCAAAAAGTGTAATTTTTCTTTTTATATTCTGAGAAAATAATTAAAATAATCATCTTTTCTAGAATTTTTTTCGCAATTTGTAAACTTATTTCCTGCATATTCCAGCTTTTAGTCCTCCTTTTATTCCCCATAACATCTAATAATAAAAATATTTCGCCACAATTTTAGCTAAAAGCAAAAGAGGCGGAAAAGGTCAGGAAATCCTAATGCTACGAATGATCCAAACTTTCGTATGAGAGCTTCAAGTCCTCTCCGAAGTTTCGGGGAAAGGATAATTTTAACATTAAATTTTTCTCTGGGGAACTAGATACATCAAATGTTTTAATACATCGTTATTTGTAGCAGAAAAGGGAGATTCACAAATATTTTCTTCTAAACTAATCATTAAGAAATGTTACTTTCACAATTTCTTTATTAACTTATTTTCTATATGTTCTGTCCTCCATCCGCAATTTTCTTCACACAAACATCCGTAACATTTAAAAATTTCTCTAAAAGTAAGAAGGAAAAGATCAGGAAAATCACACATAGGAAATTTTCCAACCTTTCTTACGATTCCTTCGATACCTTTCTCTCTTTACTGGCTATTTGCAAAAAATGAGGCTAAATATTTTTTTTTGTGTGAATATTTTGGGTGGTAGAAGCTGGAATATGTAAAAATTAATTTGAAAAACGCAGCAAAAAGGTAATAGCTTTATTTTCAAATTTGAGGAGTCAAATCTCTTAAATTCCTTTATATGTTACTGCTCACGTACCAAACCTTTTCTTTCCTGTAGCACATTAGAAGCCATTTAACGATTAGAATAACTTTTCTTTCCTTAAATAGGTTCCGAAGCCATCACAAGAGAGTTTGAATGACTCAATGTGTAAGGGTTCCCTGACTTCTCATCCTCTTTTAGCTTCTGAGTTAATATTTTTGCTAATAGTAGGTGTTTTGAAGAGAAATCGGATGAGCAGAAGCTAGAATAAATAGTAAATAAGTTAAAAAATTGGGAAAAGAAATTAGACATTTTCAGAATTTAAGAGGGAAAATCCCCAGAAATCTCTCTCTTTGCTACAACTGTCCACGTTTCTGTTACTGTCTCTGTTACTTCCCCTAAGAGTCTCTTATAGTTTGTCTACGGTGAGAACTCCCCCTGCCACAAAGTCAGCTGCTATGGAAACAAGAGTAGTGTAATTCAGGGAGGGTAGCTTCTTTTCACTCTAAGGCTAACGCAGTAGACCGGAGAAAAAGATTCCTTTTCTCTTACCGATCCAAGCCAAAAGCTGCCCTAAACTGCGCCACCTAGGGGGGAAATCAGTAATTAGCGTTTCGATCTTGTATTCGATATAAGGGAAGGAACTAACTAAATCAGGATGAAGTGAAGCATTATTTTTATACTGTTTTGTTACAAAACGTAAACGAATTAGTATTTACGATTTTCTAATTAGTTTTTATGCTCTATATTAGGGATGCCCAACCTATGGCCCGCGGGCCACATGCGGCTCGTCGACTGTTGATGAACGCCATCGGGAACTTCTGAAAGCAATAAAAAATTCTTTTAATTTGTTTTTACTTTAAACATTATAAATTTTCTTTAAGTAAAATATTTAATTCAAATTTATATTGCTCTATAAAACGATAAATTAATCATTGTAAAAAATGGAGAGAAAAAAATTAAAAAAAAAAGTTTAGGTTTAAATAAATTTAAATAATTAGAAGTGTTTAATTTTCTTCAACTATGTTTTTAAGTTTACTAATAAAAATGTTTAGTGCTTAGAGCATTAATGTTTATAGAAAAAAAATTATATTTGCTGCTAACATGACTTATGTGATTGTGGCCCTTCGTTAATCTACCTTCTGTGCAAGTGGCCCTTCATACAAAAAGACTGTGCAGCCCTACTCTACATAAATTTGTTACATCTAAATTCTGACGTTAAATGACCCTTTATGCAGTTTCATTCAGAAGTTCATGACTATTTTACTATGGCGAGGCAGTACAACTATAGCTCTCAAAAATTTGGAAATAGAGAGGATTGAAAGGCGTTTATGGGAAACCCTTAATAAAAAATTCATAATTATTTTAAAAGATTTTAATTATTATTTTATTTAAGTATATGTTACAAAAACGATTTTCATAATGCACTAGGTGTCTTATAATTTCATTTATGATGTACATGTATGAGCAATTTGTGAAAATTCACAAAACAAAAATTTATAAGCACCCTATACCAAGAGAGAAATTCTGCTTACCCTCCATTGTTAGTTTAAAATATAGCAAATGGGAATCTGGATAAACTCATAAAAAACATGAAGTTTCAAACGTTAAAACTCTTTTTGAAAAACAAAAAAAACTGTAAGCAAATTATGGCAGGATTACTTCCCAATTTCACAATCCTGAGTTATCCTACATTTGTTTGAAATCCATAATTCGTTTGCATTTTGGAAGAAAAAAGAGTTATCGTTAAAGCACTGAATTCAAATCTTTGAATTGTTACATAGTGTTACAGTCAAAGATATATTCAAAGTGTTTCAAAGAAAATAGAAATTTAAAAAAAACAGAAAAACAAATAAGGTAGCATTTGCATTTTACGTTCGAAACTTTGGTGGCAGTTTTGAAAGCATGATTTTCTAGTTGTTAAACACTAATTTTTTGCTATCAGTTATGCATTTGCAAAATATTTTTTTTTTTACAGGAATATTTCGTAAACAACGCAAAAATCATTGGCAGCGAAGAATATCGTGGCACAGAAGGAAAAACACAACTTCTATATATAATTGATGATGTTTTAGAACCATACATTCCTGTCTCATCTCAACCACCTCCAACAGCTCTACAATTGCTGATTCAGCCAAGTGTTTACAAATTGAAGGAACCACTTGAGTAAGTCTTTCAACAACATTATTTACCATCTCTTAAAAAATATTAAAAATTATCTCAGGAATCCAGAAAATGTTGAAACCGCACTTTTGGAATTTCCCTTCCTTTTGGTTGAAATTTTATTCCGCAACTATCTGGAAACATTGCAAATATTGTACTGTCGTGAATACTTAATTTCAACATTGTCTTTTGACATTAAGGCGACGTTACCAAATCGAATCATTATTATTTTACAACTTAAATGAAATTAATGAATATCTTAGTTTATTTAATAACCGTCGTTGAACAGCTGATCCAATTTTGAGTTAACGACCACTAATGTTCAACTTCGTAGCCTTGTAATTTTGAACCTGATCCAGAAGACAAGGAAACTCATGGTTCAAGTAATGGGAGAAATTTGGCTTCGTAGAGGACTTTTCGATGATATAAACTAGCATTTGCGTTACATGAAGAGGAAAACCACGAAAACCTGCCCCGGTCAGCCTAACGGCTAGGGGACTCTAACACATGGTTCGTCTACTACTGACGATTTTTTACGTCAGCACTGAGGTTGGTGCGAGGTGGATGCGAAATTCGTATAGACCTCCAAAGTTAGAGTAAGTTCCTCTAAGAAGTAGATGTCATTTGAAATTCATGTTAGCATTATAAAAATCAGGAAAACGGGAAATGAAAAAACCTAAACCAGATGAAATTATTTGCGTATTTCTGTCCAAAAATCAAATAATTAGATCCTCACGTTCTCGGAATCAATCTTGATGGTTCAAGGGGTGAACTCAAATATGGTAATTAATGAGTGCAGACGATTTTTTAAGTTACGAAATCAGACACAAAAACCCACTTTCTCTGAATAAACAGGATTCTTGAGAACTTTTTAAGTGAATTGAAAATTTCCTGCTCACAATTATAGAATTCATTTATCCAAAGATAATTCTTCGCGTAAAATAACTTTTAGTAAATATTTGTCATTTTTTATTATTTTATTTACTGTTAGTCTAAAAAATCCTTCACAATTTTGATCCTCAACCGAGGATCAAAATCTCCTCCCTCGCTTTGGTAGCCAGATGACCTGTGACAAAAGTCGAGCAATTTGCGGCAGAACAGTTTACCGAAAACCGATATAGCGCCCCCTCTCTCGGTTCCTTCGCAGACTGATCAAATTGGTCACCCATTCGCTCACTGATCGCTGCCCGTGATGCTTGACTTCAGTGATCAATTGGGAACCGTACCTTATGATAAGTGTACAGTAGAAATCAGAAATCCATTTTTTGAAAAATAAGTAATCTCGTAATAGATCACGGTTTGAAATATATATATATATATATATATACAGGGTGTCGCAGTTAAGCGTTTCAGAACTTCTAAGAGGGGTAGGGGGTATCCTGACGACTCGAAATCATATAGCAATGTGGGGTCGGAAATGCTTTCCTGAAGCGGTGACGTACACAGAAGCACCATAAAGAAAAGAGACCGTNATATATATATATATATATATATATATATATATATATATATATATATATATATATATATATATATATATATATATATATATATATATATATATATATATATATATATATATATATATATATATATATATATATATATATATATATATATATATATATATATATATATATATATATATATATATATATATATATATATATATATATATATATATATATATATATATATATATATATATATATATATATATATATATATATATATATATATATATATATATATATATATATATATATATATATATATATATATATATATATATATATATATATATATATATATATATATATATATATATATATATATATATATATATATATATATATATATATATATATATATATATATATATATATATATATATATATATATATATATATATATATATATATATATATATATATATATATATATATATATATATATATATATATATATATATATATATATATATATATATATATATATATATATATATATATATATATATATATATATATATATATATATATATATATATATATATATATATATATATATATATATATATATATATATATATATATATATATATATATATATATATATATATATATATATATATATATATATATATATATATATATATATATATATATATATATATATATATATATATATATATATATATATATATATATATATATATATATATATATATATATATATATATATATATATATATATATATATATATATATATATATATATATATATATATATATATATATATATATATATATATATATATATATATATATATATATATATATATATATATATATATATATATATATATATATATATATATATATATATATATATATATATATATATATATATATATATATATATATATATATATATATATATATATATATATATATATATATATATATATATATATATATATATATATATATATATATATATATATATATATATATATATATATATATATATATATATATATATATATATATATATATATATATATATATATATATATATATATATATATATATATATATATATATATATATATATATATATATATATATATATATATATATATATATATATATATATATATATATATATATATATATATATATATATATATATATATATATATATATATATATATATATATATATATATATATATATATATATATATATATATATATATATATATATATATATATATATATATATATATATATATATATATATATATATATATATATATATATATATATATATATATATATATATATATATATATATATATATATATATATATATATATATATATATATATATATATATATATATATATATATATATATATATATATATATATATATATATATATATATATATATATATATATATATATATATATATATATATATATATATATATATATATATATATATATATATATATATATATATATATATATATATATATATATATATATATATATATATATATATATATATATATATATATATATATATATATATATATATATATATATATATATATATATATATATATATATATATATATATATATATATATATATATATATATATATATATATATATATATATATATATATATATATATATATATATATATATATATATATATATATATATATATATATATATATATATATATATATATATATATATATATATATATATATATATATATATATATATATATATATATATATATATATATATATATATATATATATATATATATATATATATATATATATATATATATATATATATATATATATATATATATATATATATATATATATATATATATATATATATATATATATATATATATATATATATATATATATATATATATATATATATATATATATATATATATATATATATATATATATATATATATATATATATATATATATATATATATATATATATATATATATATATATATATATATATATATATATATATATATATATATATATATATATATATATATATATATATATATATATATATATATATATATATATATATATATATATATATATATATATATATATATATATATATATATATATATATATATATATATATATATATATATATATATATATATATATATATATATATATATATATATATATATATATATATATATATATATATATATATATATATATATATATATATATATATATATATATATATATATATATATATATATATATATATATATATATATATATATATATATATATATATATATATATATATATATATATATATATATATATATATATATATATATATATATATATATATATATATATATATATATATATATATATATATATATATATATATATATATATATATATATATATATATATATATATATATATATATATATATATATATATATATATATATATATATATATATATATATATATATATATATATATATATATATATATATATATATATATATATATATATATATATATATATATATATATATATATATATATATATATATATATATATATATATATATATATATATATATATATATATATATATATATATATATATATATATATATATATATATATATATATATATATATATATATATATATATATATATATATATATATATATATATATATATATATATATATATATATATATATATATATATATATATATATATATATATATATATATTAAAGTGAAGGAGTTATTCACTGAGAAATGTGTATAGTCTAGTTCGCGAAGAGTATATTTTCTTAAAATGTAATTTTTAGTGATCATTATAATAAATTTCTATTATAAAGTAAATTTTAGGTTTATTTTTCAACTGAAAATATTTTTGTGCCTTTCATGTTATGAATAAATAATTTTATTATTGCTTAAATAGTTTTTGTTCGTAGCATAGTAAAGGAAGGCATTATTTAACTAGTTATTGCATATTTTTTTTTAAATTTTGCATTACATCACCTTAAAATATGACTCCTGTTCATCTCAGTCTTTAAATAATTTGACTATCCCTCTTATTCCTATAATAGAGCTACTAACAAGAAAACCAGCATGTTTTCTTCCGTTGTCTGCAATCATAATATCGATTTAACGCAATTGATTAGCAAGTATTTAATTGAGATGAGTTAGAATTTTGTGTAATGGAAAACCTGATGATTTGACAGACTGGTGAATGATTAAACAAGAGAAAGGAGGTTTTGAATTTAAAGAGATGCCATGTGTTCAGATTAACTCTGTAACAGATTACACATGGTGCTTCGTAATGACCGCACTTAATATAATCTATGCTTTCTGACTTACTGTTTTAGTTAAATCGAAAAAGCATAAATATCAAGGGAAACAAATAAAACTTTTAAGCGAGGAAAAAGGAATTGTATCGAAATCTAACAAAACATTAATGAGAAAGGTGTAGCAGAAAGCATCAAAGCCTGACTGCCAGAAAGGTATTTACAGGTTAAGGTATATTCAATTCTACCTTCATCAGTAGATTTGAAATACCTTTTTTCTGTTTTCCTTAGCTTACACATTAATTTGCATTTCCTAATGTTAATAATTTTTAATTTACTTTTCACAAGGATTCTTAAAATATAGAATAAGGGCGGACAATACAAAAAACTATGTTTATAGATTGTTAGTCGATGTCAGTTTCTAATAAAATTTTTATTAATTTTAATTAGAATAATGCTTTGCTGGATTATTAATTAAAACTTATGGATTCTTCGCAGAGCTGAGTTTAACTCTGGTGAATGTTATAGATGTTTATACTCAACATCCCAAATAAACCAACGCATTCTCGATACTGACAGTTATTGAATTCACATCATGCATTTCAAGTTTGATTTAAACGTTGAACTGCCACTTATGTGAATATTTAATAGTGCATTCCGCTTGAGACAAATACAGAAACTTATTGTAAAATAGGATGAAGTTAAACTGAATTATCTTTGCGATTCATTCAATGTGCAGTAACGTCAAAATTTTTATAGTAGTTATTATCTGTAAGTTTTTATTGGATAGTTCATAGCTTAAACACACTGGTCCCATTTTGTCTATTTTATCGTTTGGTACCAGAAATGTTGTTTTACTTATTAAACTGCACTTCAAGAAGGCTGATACAACCTCTATTCCAGAACTATTATATAATGTCCCCCATTGTTTTTGACGATCATGAATTTTAGTTCCTATGATGCACGGTTTATTGTAAAGGAGATGCTAATAAGAGTTAGTTTATTATGAAAGCGTCTTCCTTAAAGTATACTTGCAGTAATATCTCGACAGTTTTTTTTTCACCCGAGGAATCATCTGAAGTATAAAAATGATACGAAGAGTGATTTGACCTACCCTCCATTTTCATATTTAAACATACATTAGTCGAGGAACACAGAGCTGCAACATGGTATCAAAAAATATCTCTTGCTATTTTCGTCATATGCTAGTGAAATTTAAGAAATTCTCATATGATAAACGTTCTCTGCAGTACCCTGTGCCATTAACGTACAAGGTGTGTAAATTAAGTAATGAGACTGATGTTTTAAATATTTTTTATTTGAAAAGAATTACAATTTAATTCTGTCTCCCTCGAAATAATACACTTGAAAACCATACAGCGTCGAAAATGGTTCTTCCATTCTTCATTGCAATGCTGGAATTCAAATTCTGGAATAGTCTTTATTGGTTCGGCTACAATCTTTTAGATAGTTTCAAGTGTTTCGTCAGAAAGACGTGATTTAAGTGAGAAAAGAGGTTTAGGATCAACAGGAATGTGCTTAATGGCCAAAAACACATTTATTGACATTGCAGTGTGGCAAGCCGATTTGTCGTTATGGGAGATAGATTTATTCTTGTTTCTTTGTCTCACAGGCATGCTCTTTTTCCGTGGTTCAAATTTGATTTATTATTGAAAATATGATGAATGATGCTGCGTTTAAAATTAAACTGTTCTCCAGTTATATTGTCAGTCGAGTTCGGATTCTATCAACATTTCGTTTCTTCTTGCTGTTGAAGTTTTTTTCGTAGCAAGATTTCTTTTCCAACAACTTTATTCCATCTGAAAACGCCTATAACGGCCGAAAAACCATGGTTCTTGACAAAACATCTTCTCCGTAGACTTGTTGGAGTTTTTTTTCAAAGTTTCTTTTTTCTGACATAAGTCTGAAACAAAACCTGACAGTAAACCGCTGCTCCATTTTAATGTCACTCACTTTAAAATGGAACAACGGTACGCACTACAAAAAATGATTTTACACGAAAGATTACTGCAGACAACCGCAAATTCTATTCCGATTGGAATGTACCGAATTTACACGATTACGCAATGAACAAACGAAATCGAGATGATAATCTCACAAAAAAAAATTATAAAATAATGAGGACAAAAACGAAATAAAAAATTTAATCATTAGACTGCCTTCAGGCAGGACAACAGATCTGAACTAACTTACTTGAAAATTTCAGTTAAAACTTGTTTTTCATCTGCAAATAAATATTAGAAGTTTTTTCCTTTGCAAACAATTATTGCTCGTCACATTTCTTTAAAAAATTAATTGTTGCTACACACCAGTTATAACTTGTTAAACTATTCTCAATTAGTCAGATTTGAACATACTTTTACACTCTGGAATAATCTTTAAAAAAGTATCATTTCTAATTCAGGTAAAAAATAATAACGTGCGAAAATGACTAATGTTATAAGCTATCAAGCAATCTCAACTTATAATTTTTGTGACATTATAAAAATAGAATTATAGTTTCGTAAAATTAGGGTCAAGCCTCTCATATTTCTTTATACCTTTACAGTGAACCATTATAGTTCATCACCAGTGATGAAATAACGGTAAAACGAACATTTAATATAATTATTACCTTTTAATACAATTATTAAATATTTAAATATTTATTCAAAATATTTAATGTACGCAAATCTGAAATTTTAACAATAATAATTTTTTAACTCTCTTTATTATGTATTTAATAGACTTAGTAGTATCATTTGACTAATAATAAGCAAAATAAATAAGCAAGTGTTTGCACTTTAAATTAGCTACAAAGACAGATTTCGTCATTAACAATTAAAATGTATTTTAAAACATTTTTCGAGGCGGATTATATTTATTTTAAATAATAAGTATGTTTTATTTTAAACAAATGAAAGTCTAAAACATTAATGAAAAATAATTATAATTCATTTTTTAAACTTTTTGAACTACAAAAATTCTAAATCTTTTGTAAATGGTATCAAATTCAATCTTTATTTTCTTCACAATGTCTCAAAGGTATAACTTAATAAAAAAGGCAAAAAGATCGTTTTAAGAATTTGGAGAAAATGCAATGGTAAATTATTCAAATGTTTTGAACTTTCGTGCCTACTTATCATGTTACTAAAGTAAAAATGTGTTTGGAATGGGATGACATTATTCTTTTACTATGCAAATTGAAAGTTTAAAATTCTGTTTTCTCGAAAACAGAGTATAAAGTAACACAGTAAATAGCTGTAAATGCTTTATGTTTCTACTGCTACTGAATAATGCACAACGAAACATTAAACTTTATGTCGAATGATCATGCACCATTCTCTATCAAGCGAATTTAATCTCGATTTTATGTATTTATATGTGTATATACAATATAGAGCAGCTAAATTAAATGTTTGCACTTGCATCAAAAATTAAACTTTAAAAGGTTTATATTAAGAAAGGGTTAACCACAAGATTTTTTTTTCTAAGCAGCTAAGTTTCACAAAGTTTCTAAAAGAAGAACCAGAAATTAGATAAAAATTCATGAATAAAACAAAATATCTAATTAAATAGCTGAGGTGCAATATTTTGTGCATGGAATACCGAAACAGTAAAAAACCAAAAAAAAAAAAAAAAGAATACGTTTAAAATTTAACATGTTAAATTTCTTGCTCTTGGAACATGTTAAGTTTCTAATGTTGAATTCTAATTCATGTCTTACTTGGTATATCAGAAACCCTGCTCATCGCATAAAAAAAATATTTTTCTCAGAAGGTGTTTCAGTAATGTAAGCAAATTTCACAAAATATACATAATTTTATTTTGTTACGATTAACAAAAAGTTAAAAATTGTAATAGTGATTTTTAAATGTCATAAATAAGTTTTCCTACATATTATATATATATATATATAGAGNTGGCTACAAAATGATTAAGGTAATTCTAACTCGTGTCTTACTTGGTATATCAGAAACCCTGCTCATCGCATAAAAAAAATATTTTTCTCAGAAGGTGTTTCAGTAATGTAAGCAAATTTCACAAAATATACATAATTTTATTTTGTTACGATTAACAAAAAGTTAAAAATTGTAATAGTGATTTTTAAATGTCATAAATAAGTTTTCCTACATATTATATATATATATATATAGAGTTCAATCTTGTCGTGTTGTCAGACGCTTTCAAAATGATATCATAAATATTTTTTAAAATCAGATATTTTCTAAGCAAGCATTTAAAATATTTTATAATTTACAAGATTTCAGCTAAGATTATTTCTTTCTGAACAATTTAGTTATGTCAAGCATTATGTAATAAAATTTAATAGGCATAATAATACTATATTATAATCAAGTGCAACAATATTTTTTTAAAGTTCTATGTATATCTGAATCCTTATGGAAAATAATTAAAGGTTAATTATATATTTTTCTATTCAAACAATTTCTTCATGCGCTAACTAGCATCTGGCATCAAAGTCAAAATTTTTGCGTTTTTAAAACTTATTAGATGATGTAACATATTTAGTAAACAATGTATGTATATGACACTTAGGCTATCTAAAAAAGTAGACCGATAATTTAACTAATAAGTAAATTAAACAAAACGTGATAAATAATAGTATATTTATTCAAAATCGTACGTTAAACTGCTCTTTATATTGCCTTAACTCTTAACTACTTTAAGGACTGTATCTTTCTCCCTGTTGTTTTTGCATTAATAACTGCGTCAGAGCTTATAGCGCCATCTGACGTTGTAAAGATATTTTAAAATTTATTTATTCATTAAAGCAGAACTAACAACTATTCCTTGAAATTTAATCAGAGCTTATATGAAACACTATAAATAAGGGAATGTAGGTGAATTATCTTTTTTTAAAAATAAAAATAAAAATTTTTAATAATATACTTGTGTTATGCAATCTGAAAACAACTCACATTTTAAATTTTATCAACAACAAGGTGCATAAAGTGGTACCTGATATTGAAGTCTCCAAAAATTTTAAAAAAAAACGCAACTCGAGAGTAGTATTTCAGCATTCCCAGAAAAAAATTTACTTATTCAATAGTTTATAATCAGCAATTATTCCAATATATATGATTCCGACATTTTTTGCTTGGAATCTTACATATCTTAGACTAATATTTCTTACGAAAATATAAAACAAATATTATATAAATCTGCAGATAACTATTATACGAATGTAGAAACAATTTTTTTTTCCTACTAGTCTACTGCTTCTTCCGCTCGCTAACTCAGTTGTGGCTTCTACTTCATCTTTATTTATTCTTTAAAAGTGGATTTTTTTTTAAATAAAAGAACGTTTTGTTTATAAAAAGGATAATTATTGCATTTCTATGTAAGAACATTTGTATGTTAGAACATTATGTTGATATGTTAATCTTAACAAAATGAACTTTTACCTGGATGTGAAAAATAATCAATTGCATATACAAAAAATTAACTTAGGAATAGAGAAGGTATGGTATTATGAAAAGTAATAAATGAGAAGTGATTTTACTTGTTAACAATCGATATATATATATATATGTTATATATATATATGTCAACATCTGTCAACATCTATGTCTGTCAACATCTAATCTCTTTATCTTGTTTTAGCGTGTTTTGAACGAGCTTATAAAATTGAAAATCTTCAAAGTGATAAACTTCTAGACAATAATGGATAAATAATCATCATTTAAAGAAAAAAGGTTAGATAAAATTCGCAAAAAAGCACATAAACTTGCTGTTCAAAGAAGATGTAATTATTTTAAAAAAAATCCATGTTGACAATAATGGTTCTCTGTAATTACATTTCAAAGGCCAACATTGGAGCACCTTTTTTAAATCCATAATCAGATACTCAAAACAACTACTCGTGTATTACTGGATTTACACTCTTAAAAATAGAACTGGATAAATAAGTAAAAAGAAGCAATGAGAAAATTATTATATTTATACTATTCTAAGGTTTTAACTTTTCTTTCAGTGCTTTTGCTGGTCGTGTAACATCTGAGACAGAAAAAACATTTTTCAGCCGTGTTGGACAACATACTTTCTTTCTTCCAGTTGGATCAGCTGATGAAATGAGCAGTGTAAAACTTCAAGATATTGATCAATGGGTAAGTTTCTGAAAATTTTGTTCTCATCAACAATTTTAAAAATAATAAATGTATTTCACTCAATTTTATTTTATACCGATTTCACAATATAAGTACCAGCGTTACTGGTACTGTTGAACGAAGTAATGTACTTCACACACGAAAAAAAAAATTTTAAAAAAAGGCAAAAAATTAAAATTTTATTTGCATAAAATATTAATCACGCTTATAAATCTATAAAATAAGTTGTTAAAAAAGTGTCTTCCGGTTCCCTTTTTTTCCCTAAAATAAGTTTCTGAGACTGGGTTTTAGGAGAATTTTTTAAACTATACCTGACTTAATTTACATCCAAAATAAGCTCCTAGCTCATGAATCATTTAAAAACAAAAATTAAAACAAAAATCAAAAAATTATTTATTTAAAATACACTATTAAAGTTTTTCCTCATTAAAAACATAATAAACATTAATTTCTTTGAAGTTAATTTGAAGAAAATATATATAATTATCCATATTCTTATGCTTTAGCTGTACCAAATAAAATTTGGCTTCAACCACCCATATGGAATCGGATATGTTTTTCAAACATTGAATCTCCCTTTAAAAATTTCAGCAAATTTTTACACTGAAAACAATTTTCACCAACTTAATATTTCATTTTATTGTTACGTAATTTTTATCGTTATTGTAAGTAGTGAAAGAATGTTTAAGTGCTACTTATTAAATTATTTCTTGTGGTGAAAAAACTTTTCAAATAACTTTACCTAAAACTATTTGCTTATCTGGCTGTCCTAAACTAAACTATTTTCTACACGTTTTGGCTACAAAATGATTAAGGTAAAAAAAACAATTTTAGCAAAATTTATATAACAGTTATATTTTTCTCTATATGCCTGATTTTAGTTTTAAATTTTTCAAAAGATGACACTGCAAAAACTTAATTAGGAGTAGTAGTTCTTAATTTACGTCCATCATCATCATATTTGGCTAGACAGCCCAGGGTGGGCCAGTGCCTTCCTTTGAATTCGAATCCACTTCTCTCTACTTTTGACACTTGTTCGCCAGTTTTTCTCCTTTAGAGTAAGGAAATCAGTCTCAACTAAATCTAGCCATCTCAGCCTGGGTCTACCTCTTTTCCTGTTCGTTAGGGGTTTGTGTAATAGGAATGTAATAGGAACGTCCACAATGGTTTATTTGCGATCCTTGAGAAACATCCTTGAGAATGATCCGAAGACATGCCCTTACAATTTTGATACCCTGGAAGAGAATGACTTCCCCGTTTTGGTAGACCAACGATCTGCATTTCGAAGTCGAGCAGTTAGACGAGGACCGTACCTGGAACTCTCACTCCCTTCGCAGGCTGATCAAAGTGGTCACCCACCCACACACTGACCGCAGACATAGATGTTGGACTTCGGTGATCTACTGGGAAATTTATTTTACCGAGAGTCTATTGTGGAATAAAGACTTAATGACAAAATCAAAGAAAAATTCCTGAAAATCAAAAATTTGAAAGTTTCCAAGCATTTTAATGAATGAAAATCACATAAAATTTTCCAAATGTCCATTATCAGTAAAACAAACAATGAAGCAAAAGAGTAACCATGCACAAAAACTCGAACTCGCTATCATCAACACTCATGTTATATAGAAACAATCCACTAAATGCATCTTAACGAAACAGAAAAATTTTTTATAGGGATTCACAGCACAATCTGATGATAAATTTGATCTTAAACTATCTACTCTGGAGCCATTTATGGTTATAAAAATCCCCTTTACTTACTTTTGTTACCCATCAGTCTAAATTATAGCTATCCATACTGATCAATCGAAACAATAATTGAAGAAACCTGTCTAACTATATAAAGTTTTTATACGTTGTTTTATACTATTCCTAATTATTTCATCGTTAATATAGTACTTCTAGGTTTTAGAATGTTAGATAATAAATCTTTGTTTCTTTTTACTTATTTTCTCCTTATAAATAAAATAATATCAAATGTTTTTATTCAATATTGCAATTATAATTTATCAAACATTGTGGTAGCATAAAAATTGTGCGTTTATTCTCATTTTATTCTGTACCCTTAACCCCTATGATTTAATTTTCTTTCAATGATTTTCTTTATTTTAAAAATAAATTCAAACTTTTGAAAAGGATGTCAAAAAATATAGTTTACATTTCCTTATTTTAATGAATAAAAGATTTGTACAAATGAGTTTTCTATTTCCAAAATATCTGTAAAGAATTTAAAATGTTTAAAAAAAAGGAAGATCTTGATGAAAAGACTAATAGTAAATAGAAGAGGAATTTGCTAACAATTCGTATTCTGAAAAAAAAATCTTATTTTAAAAGCTTTGAATTACAACTAAGAATAAAATATTTATAAATTGTTTCCGTAAGAAAATATTTATAACATAATTGCTTTCCTGTGGTATAAAATTTTAAGCGTGCTTGATGGTTTCTAATACTAACATATATCAACAAAATTATAAAAATTGTATCCTTAACGGAGTTTAAAAACATTTTTTTTTATAATTTTTTCTTTATACCCAAATAGTAGGAAAAATGCTTTTAATGAAACTTCCTTTGAATACTTTTCCTTCAAGCGAAAAACATCTCTCATGCATTTAAAAAAAATATCTCTCACGCATTTTCTATCTAAGGAAAAATTAATTGTTCCAATTTTTTTAAGAATAAACTTGGTTTATTCGCATCAAAGAAATCAATTTTTATTTCATAAATAATAAAGCCTGATTCAAGAAAATATTAATCGTTTTAGCGTTAGATTGCATTGTTGAGTAAAAAAAAAAGTTTCGCAATATATTTTCAAATTAAAATTTCAATTTCTATTTATTCAAATAATATGCATCATTAAAAATAAAAAATAAAAACGAATTTTAAATGTATAAACTTTGTAGCAAAAAAAAATTCACTTGCTCTTCTTTCGTAAATAGATAAACTACAGTGATTTTAAAATAATAATAATAATTTTCTGATCAAGTAAAATTATAAATTTAAGCTAAGTAACGAAGATTTATGAAAAGTAAAGAACTCCCGCAGACCAATCTGTCTGCTATAGGATTCATAAAGTTTAAGGCTTTGCACCGATCGGCTTCTTACTTTCAGACAAGGTGTTAGCGACAGATCTAAATTTGGTTGGCATTCACTTCCCACTTGTCGATAGAAAAAATACCTCCTTTTCCTTATTCATTTCTTACTTTTTTTCTTATTTTCCTTTCTTATTTTGAGCAGTTTATGCTCGTTACGATGAGCTACTAAATTAATCCGTGCGGAGGTCTTCTCTCTTCTAGAAGGTGTTGATAGAAGTCAATTCTTCACAATTCTAGTGCAATGCTTAAACCACTGTACCGCTGCGTCATATGAAAAAGGACAGTTAAGTTGTTCAGATCAGAAGTTCTAAAATTATGCATTTCTGAACATTTGGATGGAAAATTGACTCCTTAGGACAGTATACAGATAGACCACATTTTCAAGTTGTTCAAAAAGTGTTTTTGGTGAAAAACACAGCGATTACTTTATGAGAAATACGATCTTTGTTTATGTTTTTCTGTTATTTAATAAATATTTCAGAAACTTTTTCAGTACCTATCAGAAAATATCAAAAAAGAGGTTAACGTAAAAGTGTTGCCATTAAAAAATATATATCTCTAAATTAATCTAAGCCTTTCAATTGAAGCACCTAAACTTCGAATACAATGGTTTATATATATTCCAAGGATTATATATAATTAAAAAAAATTCATTAAAAAAAAAGAAGAAGAAAAAGAAACATCAAAACATACATTTTGCGACCCCTTCATAAAATCTTCCGGAAAACAAGAAGAATTTCTAGCTAAGTAATAAAGCTAGCAAATATAAATAAATAATAATAAAGCTAGCAGTTTTATACAAGGCAGAAATTTATAAAAGGTGATATTCAAATTAACTACTAATCATGCAGTAAAAACAATTCCAAAAATGTTAAAAAGAATATTTTTATCCTACGTTCTGAAATATTTAAAATGTTGAAGAAAGAAACAGAATCCGCGTCTTTATTTCTTCGAAATATGTCAAAATGTCCGTTTTTTCTCAACCATTATTAAATACTGAATATTTATTTTTCTGAAACGTCAAAAAAAGATTTTACTACGCAAAAGCGTTCCAATTACTATCAATGTATCAACATTCCAAGATTTCTTCATATAAACATTGAAAACATATATAAGTATTGTTTTTTTTTCAAGGAATTTTTTTCTGAAATATAAATAAAACTTTCTGTATCGTTTTGACTGATGGTTTTTCTTTTTTGCCCGAGTAATAATAAAAAGTATTAACTTTTATCAAGTAGTGTTATTACTTTGCTGGCTTATTCATATTTAGAGGGTAAAAACATTATCTTAGATAGCTAAAATACTACTTTCTAGCTTTTTTCCTTTGTTACCTTCAAACTCCGAACTGTTATTGTCGCTCTATAGATCAATAAAGTATGGCGAAATTCTCTTTTTCTATTACTTTTTATTTAGAAAATATATTTTTTATTGTTTTTAATTATATTATCTTTGAATGTTATTTCTTCTTGTTTTTCATATTATCTTATATTATTTTGTGTATTCGGATTATTAAAACAAACATTAATAGGATTTACATAAATGGAATTTAATAGTAAACTTATTATGCACTAATAAGTGTAGTAAAAAGAAAGCATTGTAACTTATAACGAACCACTAAAGTGTGCATTAAGTTATGAAAATCCTTGAGCTGATGAATGATTGAGTTAAACATAGACTGAAAATCAGTATAGCAATTATCTTTCCAATTTTTTCCTGCATATAAGAATAGGTTCAATAACATTTTTTTGAATTAATACACAGTCTAGTTACAGTATGCGTTCTTAATGCGAACACCTATCGAAAGTCAGGATAACAATCTTTTGCAGAGCAGACTGCTGAGAAACGTGTAGGAGGAGAGTCATTTAGGTTCTTGAAGTTGTTCACTGGGGTGTTAAACCATGCTGAGTCCAGTGCCGTTTTCCGTTGCAAGTTACCCATATTCATACAAAATCAGATTAATACATTGAAGAACAAAGCTAAAATCTCCGCCTAAATTAACAAATAATAACGCTCTGGATGATGAATAATACTTCTTACTTTGTTAAAATTTCTATTTCATTTAGAATCAATTTATTATGAAGTTGCGTTTTCCAAATTTTTTCCCATTGTAGACCAGGCAGGTGAAAAGAGCAAGAGAAATGATCTGCAAGCAGTTCCGAGGATTCCTGAGATATATAAAGCAGAGAGCATTCTTTTGATAAGTTAAAAAGATATTAAAAAAATATTAAGGTTCACTAATTGGGTGTAAATAAAAGAGAGTGAAGTGAACTCAGATAGCAGAGCGTTCTGAAGGAAACATCGTTAGTAGTCTCGGGTATTGCGAGCAATATCGAGCAGGGGATGTTGCCCCCTATTATATAAAATAGTAAATGAAAAACTTATTTTCCAATTTAAGAAATATGTGAAGAAAGTGAAGCTTTTATGCCAACATTTTTAAAAACAATATTATCGCATGAATGACTAATTTAATTATAGTAATAAACATTTTTGCTTCTGAAATTCTCATTAAACTATATTCTTTTTAAATGCGACCAAATATTTTAAAATTTGTCGTTGCCCATAAAGGAACGTAACATTCATGACCATAGTGTAATACAGCACTCTTAATGCTCACTTTTAAAACGAGAGAAAAAATAAATACGAGTCTTTTTATCGAACAAAATGTTAAGAATCTGTCTACAAAATGTCAAACACAGAAAAGCTTTTATCCGTTTGAGAAACTTACGTTTTTCCCCTTGAAAAGGAAAATTGAAACTAATCAACTTAAATAATGCTGAGCTCATTTTTTCATCTTCATGTTTCTCTAAACTTACAGTTTTTATTATAATTACAATGTAATTCAAGACAAAAAATTTTTACATGTCATACCGTATTTCCTATCAATTACTAAAAAAATATCGATCCAAATGTAAGAAATATTTTATATTTATCTGTCGTTCATCTAAAAGGGGTTCAGAGAGTGATGCTGGAAATAATGTTGACGTATGCCTGTTTAGGTAGAGGGGGAGCGATTGTTCTAGTTTTCCAGTGGCGCCATCAATAGCCAAGAATTCGACTTCTGTCACACCATTCGTCACACTCGTTTGTAGGGCGGACCCATTCATACATCCATTCATTCATCCACAGATCGTAATTTTGACCTGAATCAGAGATTCATCGATCTCCAATCCAGTACCCCCAGAGGTTTTGATTTGTTATGGGAACATGGAGGACTTTCGCGACTCGATAGATTTAACGTGCATCAGTCACTTTACTACACGGGGAATCTTCGGCAGACGGGATTCGAACCCACGAACTCTCGGACGTGGGATCAGCGCCCTACCGACCAGGCTATCCGGCCAGCTGGAAATAATATTCACTAAAAATAAATCTAGAAATTTCAGTTAAAGAAATGACTTTGATACATTTTATAACAAGCCAGTGAACCAATTAGAGTGAAATTACACCAGATTATTATTAATAAATAACACCGTGGAGATGCATCATTATAGATGGTGTAAATTCCTAGTACATTCCGATAGTACCGAAAGTGGGATTACTGCTGAGATATTTCGAACAAAATTCTCTCGATTACGTTAGTGGAGCATTTTTAAAGTTGAGCAAAGTAAATATGGCCATACTTATAATAACAAAATAAAAATAAGGAAAAATTTCTTTATCTAGAGGAAGACAGCTCCATATTTTTGAAAATTTTTGTAAAAACTTTTAACGGTTGAACTGAGGAGTCATCGAACATTAAAAAACCCTCCAGTTATAACGCTAAGAATTTTAAATTAACAATAAATGAGTAGATCCGAAGTTGGCAAGTTATAGATAGATAATATACCCGAAAACAAAGCCAACACCGAGTTATTAATATTAAATAATTTGGCTTCAGGCCTAATTAATCGCCAAAAAAGGTCGTTAGAATATAATATAACCCTGTAACCGAAATATTTTTGTGGTTTGAGAAATAAAGTAGTATAAAGAAAATTAAAGTTAAAAATAGATTTTGGTATTCGATTAGTCGCGACACTGAATTCATGAGGTGCACACGTGTATTGAATTAAAAAGTGTAGTTGTTGTAGATCATTTACGTCGCACTAGAGCTGCACAATGGGCTATTGGCGACGGTCTGGGAAACATCCCTGAAGATAATCCGAAGACATGCCATCACAATTTTGATCCTCTACAGAGGGGATAGCACCCCCGCTTCGGTAGCCCAACGACCTTCACGCGATAATTAAAAAGTGAGATATTGCATCGACTGTTTAGAAAAGAATACATGTATATTTGCTTTTTTTACAAAATGTGATAAAAATTAAATATTAAATATAAAATTAAATATGTGATAAAAATTAAATATTTTAATTATAACAGTAGTAATAATGGTCAAAAAAATTAAATTTATGAAATTAAAGAAATTTTAAAAGCTAAGAAATATGTAATGCCTATATACTGGTATAACGAACTCGACCATGCTAAATATGATCAAATTCTTATTTTCTTCTATAAGAAAATACTTATGTTTTCAATCAAACTTCTTATCGAAAAATCACTTTACTTTTTACAAAATATTTTTTATTGATTTTTTTAAAATTTTCCTCTCGTGTGTTTCTTTGTTTAAAACAAAGCACTAATATAAAATAAGAATTTGTACCACCATCATGTTGAAAGCAATTTAATCTGAAATCATCCATTTTTTTTCTTTTAAAGGTCAATAAATAGGCACTACTTCACTTGCAAAGGATATAACTTCAGTTGTTAGAACAGACATGTGTAATTATTAATATTGAGAGGGAAAAAATGGCACTAATACATCGTTGCTAATATCCCGAAGAGATTGTTTTATAAAACTGTATCTTTTGTTAAATAGAAATAAAAAGTAAATATTTCTGCATAACTAGTATTAAGACGCAGCATAATCATTTTTTTAATCTAAAAGTTAAAAAAAACGTATGATTTTTTCGCGAAAACTAACGTAGAAATTTGAAACAATTTAAAACTGCAAATTCCATACGGTAATTATTGTAAGTACACCTATGCACTAGGATAAAGGAAGTATTTTCATTATAAAAGGAGTATTTTTTTAATGAAAGTTGCAATTGATTTTTTTAGGAAATATACTTTTTTATGTCCCATTCGTGTATGTATAATTATGATGTTACGTTTTGATCATATTTACAAACAAACCCATTATCTGGAAGTATTAAAAAAAGTACAACTATATTTGGAGAACCGTTACTCGACAATTTTACGTAAATATAAAAACATTTAATTTGATATCAAAACAATTTTTTGAAAATAAGTATTTTGCATTTAAGTTTACGAAAATTTCCAAATACATTTATTGATGCATAATATACGCATCATGTTTATAACATGATTTTAATTGTAGTTTACTGATTTTTCAAAACAGACAAATTCAGTGCTGTTAAAACAGTTACATGAAAGAGGTTTCCGTACTGTTTTTCCTCATTTAACGTAATAACAGACTACTGTTACCCCACAAGAAACCATATCTGTCGTTAAACATGACTATTTTATTTTTCAAACCTACATTTTCAATAATATGCGAAGATAAATAGCCAAATATTTATATGAATTGTTAAATATTGAGTGATAATTAATTCTTAAAAAAATTTCAACTTAATTATTTGAAACTAACCAATTGTTAGAAATGAGTTTTCAGTGAACACGCGTCTGTGAATTACCCCAATCAAATTTACCTCGAATATTTGTCGATACAATTTTTTGAATTAACTGTACAGCTTGATGCAATTTAGTGACAATTAATGACATTTTTGCACACTGTTGTAAAACTAATTTCAAATTTGAAATCCCCACACCCGAAGAAGGCAGGATCAAGTATTCGTATCAATACAGCAAAAAATTTGTTTCATAGAGTAATCATTAGCCCTTTGAAAATTTTAGAAACTTTTAAGATTTAATCTAGCATTTTAAATATAATCTTCTATTGGCATGACAGCCCTTTGTAGGCCCGAGCTTTCCCTAGAAGCTTCCTTAATTCTGCTCTTTTCTTTGCGATTGTTCTCCAGTTAATAACTTTTAAGATTTTGAAATCCTCTTCCTCCCAGTCAAGACCTCTGATCTTAGGCCTACCTCTAATTCTAGTCCTCATTGGTTTGTAGTTGAAGACCTTAAATGTCAAACAAAAAGGATCCAGTGACCCGCAAGCTTTAAGTATCTTATTTTGATGTATTTGTTGATATCAGCTTCCTTGAATAGCCTATATAGTTCAAAATTATGACATTGATTCCATAAGCCATCCACATTTATAGCATCGATATTTTTTTCTTAAGACCTTTCTCTCAAAAACAGCAAGCAGTTTTAAAGACATTAATAAGCAATAAATTTTTAATTAAAATAAACATAAGCTTTGTTATTTCCTTTCTCCGGGCGAAATTTATTTCTCGCTCTCTTTCCATCCTTGGCGATGATGACAGTTATTTCCACGGGTGAAACAAATCCTTATCTTAGATATTAGGTTTGAAAGATATGAGAAATGGTTTCTAAGACGCCCATAGCGTTCACTCATTCTTTCTGAATGAACTAAATTCCTGATGGATGAGTCCATAAAATGTCAAGGTTATCTCGAAGTTCGATAAATACTTCATTCTGTGGAAAAGAGTTTCTAGAGAAGAAAAAGCACCTTTCTTTAGTTCATGCAATGAATCATGGAAAAATCTCAAAATCACATTTGTTCTGTTAATGGAATTGGGGTCAAATATAAAATTTCCTGTTTGTGTCTTTGCTGTTGGAAAGATTCCCTAGAATAAATATTTCCAGCGGTGACATTTATTTTGAAGTTCAGATCGATTCAAGCTGGGAGAAGACGCAAGAGTTACATTGTTATAGTAAAAAAAATTTTGGATTGTTGCTCGAAAAATGTTTTTTAAAGCTGTAATAAAAGTTGCAATAAAACACACATAAATTACATTAAAGGTTTTTCTGACACACATTTCGATAAAGTCGCAGGCGAAAGGAACCTATTTGAATACAGACGCCTATATTTCCCGACCGTAATGTATTTGGTATTGGATATAATACACAATTTTTTAGAGTCCTTCGGGGGTGCATTCTGTTCAGTCGTCGCTCACACAGCTGCTTAGAAAGCTAGAGGCAGTGAGTTCGATCCTAACAGCAGACAAAACAACCGGCGTGTACTCGCAGCAAGGTTCACGTAAAATCTGTTAATCCGTTAAATCTGCACGTTAAATCATCTAAACAAAGTTCTTATTTGCTTATAAGTTTGCTACAAACAAATTAGTCTTAAACTGCTTTTATATGCACGTTATTTTAAATCATTTCTGAAATTTCATTTGTATTTAATCTTATGTGCGTTTTGAAGGAGAGAAAAAAATGAAAATTCTCAAATCTGAATTCGCGATTTGCAATATAAATCAAAGCGTTGTATAAAATTAAAATTTTTATGTCTTATAGTACTATATGTGAAGGAGGAATCACCCTACTATTCAATAGTGAATTTTTGAAAGATGATTTCTACTTTTTTTTTAAATTAAAAAAACTAAAACAATTAAAAGTTTCATGATTTTTATTATGTAATAAGGATACATTCAAGTGTATAATGGTGTCAAAATTATAAACAGCCTTATAAAGCGACCCGAAAAAATGAACTGTCATTAATTAATCTTGCTTCCATATGAAGTCAAAGTTTCAACTTATATAATTCCCTCCGAAACTAATTTCCCTTAACGTTAGATATCCTAAAAAGAACTAAAATTTAAAATGAAAAATTAAAAACTTTAATGTTTTATACATTTTCCATACCTTTACAATCTTAGCCTATCTCTTCTAAAGCATGAATATTTTAACGAATAAAATTCGAATTTAAACAATATAAAAAGATTTACTGCTAAATTTTAAACGCACTCTGCACTTTCTCTTAACAAATACTAGCTACTACTAGCATTAAATTTCGCAAATGCTTTATTTCAAAACTGAAGCGATTCTTTTCGAAATTCGAAAAAAATAGTCAAGCCTTAGATAAATGTAATTTATTTAACCAAAAAACGAGATATCACACCATTTTTAGCAATTAATCTTGTGCTACTTGAACTTTGTTATTGGAAACGAAACTCATTAATTTCGTAATTGAATCTGATAAGTATGTGAAAATGAACTCCCAACTAAATTAAGGGGATAAATGTGCTTGAATGATTTACGTGACGATCTTGAAAGATTGCTTTAAGTAGAGTTTATTAGTACAGTGAAAATAAATCACTTTCATGAGTCTACAATTTATTCTAAATAATTTATGTAACGACTTTTATGCTATACTTTTAGATTCTTTTAAAATCTGATAAACATTTTCTTAAATCAGAAATAATACGCACAATAAAAAATTTCAGAAAGCTAAGTTAACTTTCTTAATGCGTTTTTATTTTCAATGCAGTGATACAAAGTTAAATTATTAAGAACTCGAAAGTGGCTTTATATTTTAAAAAAAAGTCATTCAGAATTCTTTCAGACGTTAGATGCTTATTGAATAAAATAATTATCCAACAATTATTAAATAATTTATCTTCATGAGCAGGAAGATGAAAAATATGTAATGTTATAGAGGAACAGATATAAAAAACTATTCTCCACTTCAATATTATTTTACCTTTTTAAAGTCTATTTCAACCAAATAAAAAAAAATCGTAAAAATACATAATATAAATTTTAAAAAATAACGCAAGTATCCTGATAAACCATTAGAATTTTGTTTAAAAATTTATTAACATTTACCAAAATTGACTTTTTTTTAGATAACGTTTAAAGATTAATTGCAAGACAAAAAATTAAAGCATAAAAGTATTTGCGCTCGTTACGATGCTCAAAATCTAGATTCAGGCATACCAAACTTGTTTTTCTTCGGAAGAATTTCATTACGTCGTAAATTTTAACGCATATACAAAATAAAGTCGTCTTATAATAAACATGCAAAATGTATAAATGGTAATCATTTANTATATATATATATGATTATCGCCTTTGAGTTTCAGTAAACGTTTCTATGTTTTTAATTTTTCCATTTAATCTCCTTATCTCTAATCTCCACCTATCTAATCTCTTAATCTAGTGATTTGTCAGAGTTCAATGAGGTTTTTGTTTTTTTCCTCGCTATAATATTCTTTTTCGATTTTCAAAATGAATAGAAACTTAGTTTTGCCACGGATAATAAAATTATGTATCAGTGGCAATAGTTATGAAGCAGACCTTAAGTTTACTTTATTCGATGATGCAGAACATCAAACAAAAATAGGAAAATAAATTTTCTTCATTTGAAATTCCTACATTATAAAAAGATCTCGATATTATTAAATATTAAAATAAGAATCACTGTAACAGTAAAAATAGATAACAGAATCCAGAGATTTACTGAATTATGTGGTAACTGAGAAAAAATTCATATATGCTCAGAATGCAAAATAATGTTTGATAAATATTTTAACAAAATAAATTTTAAGAAATGTCAAAAAATGGGATTTCATGATTTCAGAAGCTATAATTTTCCGAATAATTCACCGAAATATATGCTGGAGTTTTTTTAATTTAATAATCCTTCCTAAAACGAACCATATGCAATAGCATCAGCTCTTTCATGTGACCTATGGAATAAAATTCAGCACATTTTATTATTTTACATATATCATGGTAAAAAGCCTCAAAAACTCTCTCACTTTCTACCTGCACAAATATCAATTATCTGATACCAGAAGTACCTTCAATATAGCCTTGAAATTTCGTGACTACAAAACTTGTAAAGGAACAGTTTGTTGCGTCAACTGGGAAATTAATTTAGCTGAAACTTGCACAAGTATCTAGCATGTAATACCAGACGTATCTGTAATATAGTCCTTGTAGTTTCCTTACTGCAAAAATTGTAAGACACAGTTTGTCGCTTTAATTACGAATTTAGAATTTAATTAATAAAAATGAAAATTACGATAATTAAAATAGCAAATTCAAGCTAATATACGATAATTTGATAATAATTATGCATAAAAATTACTCACCCTAACAAAGAAAGAAAGAACAGAGAATAAAAAAAAAAGAATTAAAAAAATAAAAGAATAAAAAAAGTAATGTCACAAGTGCAATTACTTTCAATTTTACGGTCAAGTCTGATGATATTTAATATATATCACTAATTGAAGGAAACTGTTCAGGTGAAGCCAAATGGCAAATTATAAAATTGTTCTACAGAACGAGTTGCTAAAAATATACACCCGGTGAGAACACTTAAATGAGTGGTTTGTCGCTTTTAATATTAATCAAGTATTGCTAATCCTTTGTTGAAATGAATAATTACATTCAATCAATCCCGTTCTATCTTATAAAATGAGACATAGATTAATTTTATTATTCATTCTCGACGCATTGTTTTATTCTAGACATTTAGATGTACAGTCATTTTATTCACTAATTTATTACCTTCAAACATATGACATAATAAATACAGCTGAAGGAATTAAAAAAAAGTGTCGACTGATTTCTAAACAAAGCATTCTCATTTCATTACTTTCAGTACTTTGTACTCAGAATTCCATCAAACGAAGATAGAAAACCGTCATTCGAGCTTGATTGAATTTTTCATTTCCAACACTTTTCTCTATTAGAAGCGCAAATCAAAAAAGGAAAAGATGCCAGGGTAAGTAAAGTTCGGTAAAGTGAAAAGCAAAAACTGCGCCTCAGCGTATATTTATTCTAAACTGGATAAGAAAGAACATAATTTGACGTTGAGCATGGCATTCGAAATTGCATTAAAGAGTAAAGAACTGCCGTAGATAAGGTTCTATAGAATTCTATTGTTAATGGACTCTATCTCGTATTCTCATTTAGTTGGAAAGAAAGAAACAATTTAGGTCCATGAAATTCTTTTCGCCACTCAATACATTCAAAAATTCTATTATTTCCATTACGTTAGTCAAGCTGTAGTGAAAGGCGTAAGCACCTATTTGACGTATTGATCGGAAATACATAGGAATTATCTTATTCTTCAAACGCTTGGCTCAAATAGTGCCTCATCAGATTCAGACACAATTCAAAAATGTGCGTCGGTCTGAATCAGAATAAAATTAAGTTTTATAACTGTCATTTTATTGCGAAAATAAAGGCTTTATTCAAGGAATTTTGTTAGTTTTTATTTTTACAATTTTTTTTATTTAAACTTTTTAATTTCCATGTTTATGAATAGCAATGTCTAAATTCGAAAACTAACTCAAGTTGAAGTTAAATGCAATTTAATAGATTTAATGCAGTAAATGATTTAATGTGGTAAATACAATTTAATAGATTTAATGTAGTAAATGAGAAATAATAATATATAATTGAAGGTGTGAAAAAAAACTTGTTAAGTATAATTTCGAGAACATTGAACTTAAATTTTTATGATTATACTATGCCTAGTTGTAGGCGTAGAACACTATTATTTTTAATGCTTCTATAACTGATGATTACCTATTTTTTTATTAACGAAATGTCTCTGCTTTCATTTATATCTTGTAACTATTAAATAGAAAACTACTCGCTTAAATGTAATAACATATTATTTAAAGGTTCGGAAATGCGTGAAAATTGTTTTTCTCTCTTTTGCATCAATAAATAGAGTTTTTTGTCACGTAAGTAACTCGGTAAATCTCTATACAGATTATAAAATATGCCCCTGACCCTAAATATATTTAAAAGTTTAAACAAACCATTATAAGTTTTAAAGTTTGAGGGATTACTAATGTGATATTTTGCTTAAGAATAGCTTATTCTAGTTCAAATTTCAAATAAAGTAATTAAGGAAATAAATAAAGACCTTAAATTTTTGAAGTGATTGTTACAGGATCTACTTCAGGTAATTGAAAGAATCGAATTATTGAGGTAACATCGGTTTTTAATCAGTTGCTCACATGCACTTTTGTCTCAGATAGCGGTACTTTTTTTCTGTAAACCATATGTACAAAGTAAAATACAAATCATTATCTGATTCATTGATTTTTTAATTATTTGTAAGACCATTTTACCGATCTATTCAAACTATGATATTATATTTTTCGTAGAAAGAAAACTTTTTTTTCCAAAACAACTTCCTTTTAGAAGAATTGGAATCTACGTTAGCTTAACCTAACTCCAACATTATTGACAAAAAGACGGATGAATCAAAGCAAATTACAACGTTCAGATTTCTTTACTAAAACCAAAGCAATAAGTTTAACCTGAGAAACAAACTAAGAAAGCGCATAAAGCCTATAGTACATTGAATCTGATTTCTGTTATCTAAGGTATCTCAGTTAAAAATGGTCCATATAATCGATGTTATACTGTAATTAAGCTACAAGATGAAATACTTCTCTTTACGCTTTCCTTTATAAAAATATACTTAGTCCACAGTAATCTCTGCCTTCAAAATATATTTCTCAAGCTAATGCCAAGCATAAAATCAAAAAATATAATCGCGATGAATCAAAATTTAAGTGTGGTTAAAACTAAAGCGAGATCAAAAACTAACAACAAATCATTTGCAAAGTTAATCTCATTGAAAATAAAGCTAAAAGCAGCAAAATCAATTTCATTGTGGAATTTATATTATATACAATTCAATTATATTACATAATTATTATATAAAATGATATATATAATTATATCTTTAATCAATTATTTATATAT
>NC_092214.1:52238839-52246406 GCF_043381705.1 Parasteatoda tepidariorum
TTTTTTGGCTGTATTAATTATTAGAGGACGAGATTAAAACCTTTCGTTTTTAAATTTTCTAATTAGAATAGAATTAATTTCTTAATTTTTTTTAAATTTTCATAATTTTTTTAGAGGATTTTTTATCGTTTTTATTTCTTTCCGTTCTTTTTGTGTATTTCTATCTAATTATGTAGGGAAAAGGGGGGCAATACCAGGTAGCTAAGATTTGAAAGTCGGTTGGAACTAATCTGTTACACTTACAAACTTCCAGATTTAATCAAGGTATCCATTGTTTAGTCGTATACAATACATCATTTCTGAAGAGTCATTGATGTACTACATTTTTTATAAATGAATTTTCTCCAAAATAATTGAAATCACCCGATCTTTCCTCACTAGTGGAGTAAATCTGGGTACACATGTTAACTCTATGGGAAATTTAAAAATCCCAGAATTTCAGTGCAATTAAGCAGACATTTCTACTTTACATCACAATTTAATAAAATTATGCATTCAATTTAGATGTGATGAATTCAATTCGTACTCAAGACGGGGAGAGTTGGACAATTGTCTTGGAGCCCAGGATAGCTGACAACCCGACAAAACTTCTTTACAAAAATCTAGTCTATTAAAAGGTTTTAAACTTTCAGGTGGCAAATCCCTTTTTCAATTATAAAACAAATAATTTTTACCTATTTGCACTTTGTTTGCGACTCGTATAACAATCATTTAAAAACGTTTATGTCTTAACCTTCAAGGCACAGTGGTCAGGTGGGCAGACGAACATTAATGATTTCGTTTTAGCATATAAGCTATACAAAATTGAAGGCAAATGTTAAAATGACTGTCATTTTGTTACTTGATATCTTCAATGACGATCATAAACTCTTTAAGCATTAGACTAATATATATTAGTTCTTAAAAATATTTAAATTTTTGAACATATAGTGAATATTTTCCCAACATTAAGTCTAAAAGCAAATTCAATGTCAATATTATTAAAGATTATAGTTATTTAAATTATATTAAGAAACTAGGCGAAGCTGAACATTTTCAACTTCTTCTTGACCCATAACTTTAACCTTCACCATTCATTAAAAAAATATCAATTCCTAAAATTTGAAAATAGAGTGATATTGTCCTAAGTAAGTTTTCACAGAACATCTTTAATTATAAAGGAATCAAATAATTCAACCCTTTCGCTTACATAGGTAACGCAATGTTAAATTATTAATACATACATGAATCATTTTTTTTATTTCCAATGAGCTGCACAATCGGTCTTGCCGATGAGCAGACCTAGTGCGTTCTCCAGAGATGGTATCCACTCTTTCAGGACCACCACAATGGGTGAGATACCGTTGGTCATGTTTATTTGAACGTCTAGTTTCTGCCACACTAGATGGCAGCACCGAGACTCTATTTGGATGCTAAAGTGCACTAGGAATTTAATTTTGCCGGAAATGCCAAGAGCCAATGAGGCACTCCAGGGAACTTTTACATGTCGCATAATCATACGACATGGCCGCTGAGGATTTTCTGCATCCCGAAAATCCGGTGTCTGGGCCAGGGATCGAACACGCAGACTTGGACTCAGAAGGCCGACGACAAACCAGCTGCGCCACCCAACCACATACATGAATCATTGCATTTGACATTTAAAAAAATCAAATAAATATTATTTCAACTTACCAAAAGGGAGACTAAATTGCTCGAGGGAAGGTATTTTTTCAGTGATAAGCAAAACTCTTAGGTCAAAATGACCAAACAATTTCGTTCTCCTGGTAAGTTCATTTGAAATACAATGTTGCGTGTCGTTGCGGTTTCTCATTAAAAAAAAAATTTTTTTTTAAAAAAAGCCTCCCACCCCCCTTTTCCCTCTAGAAAGTTTGCACAGGAAAAAATTTGAGTCTGAAATTCCTACAAAGAACCTTGTTAACTTATCCCCTTCCGAGCCATGAGACATAATTTTCTTTTTGTCTTCTGATTTTTTTTTCAAACAGAAAGTAGCGGAGTATGAGGGTGCCATTTAAAAGGGCGTACCGAGATAGGCCCCGGTGTCCTGGTGGGCCAGTCCATCCCTGTCACAACTGATTCTTAGAAGTTTGAAAAAGCTTGTCATTCAATGACTTTTGCAAAAAAGTTTTTGAGTGTTCATAAGAGTCACTCTCTCCCTTTCAGGAAATTGTGTCTTTAACTTTCTGCTTACGGCTGGTACAACATGTGGACCGCACATGGAACAACGTAAGAAAAGGGTTAATTTGACTTTTTGCTTACGGTGCTTAGTATAAAGAAGCCATTCTGATTCAGCCGTAAGCAAAAGACTAATGGTGCTTGGAAAAAGAAGTTAGCTGTCAAGGAATATATGATACCAGTTTTAAACTAATTTTTTTTGGAGGAAAATGCTTAATATGTTTCGGAAAAAAGTAACAGTTACTTTCTATAGTCTCGCTACAAATAATTGCACTTTTTCCCGAAAAGTAAAAGCATTACCATTTATGCTCTTTAGTATTGCTATTTATTGTAAATTCTTGTTCAGAATAATATATTATCCTAATAATATGTCCTAAATGTATACGCATTGTTGAATATAAATATTGACGCTTTTTATATATCAGACAATTGAAGGTGTAATTGAATTGTTTTTTATAGATTGTACGAGCTCACGTGATTTCTCAACATGTTCTTTTCTTACGGACAATGAGCAGAAAAACTTACCTTTCAGAAACATGGGGAGAACATTTGAAAGTTGAATTAAAAATTACGAATGAATCTCCAACCGAGGATGATGATAAATGTAAGTTCGAAATTATTCTTTTGCAGTTAATAAACTTTATTTCGTATTCTTATTTAACGTACAAAAAAGTTCGTATATTTACAATAATTTAATATTTCGATTGAAATTTTCTATTTTATATATGGATTACTTATACAATTCAGTGTCATTTGGAAATTGAATGAAGCAAAACGAAAAAAACATTGCTTGAGAATATGTATTATTTGAGATAAACTAAAGACATACTATTGTTTTTTGGTATTATTTTGATGATGTTCATACAGTTTTTCTTATTTTATTTTTTTTTTAGTTGTAGCCAGACGAGATTAAATTCTTTCGATGATATTCGATTTCCAAAATATTTCTTTTATGTAATAGACAAAATAAATTTCTATGTTACTTTAATATTATTAATCTATTGCGAATTTAAATTTTTAAAAGGAAATTTTATGATCAATGTCACGTCTTATTCCAGATGGAATAAAGGTTTAAAGAACAAAAATTCAAAATTCCTTAGGCTAAATAATGTTTAAAAAAATATTATTAAAATTCAATTTCATTTTCAATAAAACTCCCAATAAGATAACTGAATTGACCAATTTAATCAATAAATTATTTATTGTTTTTAATGCAACAAATTATGATGACAAACGTGACATAGTAAAAAAGTCCTTAGCACTAAAATGCTTCATTCATCAACCAATATTGGAAACAGATGCTTTTCAAAGTATCAAGTACCTTCAATGTTAAACAAATGCTGTTATTCAAAAATTCCTTTTGTATTATGCAGTTACTCAAAAATTTATACTTGTAATATCGTTTGAAACCTTTTTAAGATGCAATTTAGAGTATTTAGCATAATTTTAGGATATAACAAAGTAGAATGTCTTATTACTGGAAAGTGACAGTGAGGGAAAACATTTTACGTTTTATGCATCGAACAGCTTCATAATTATAAAATATGACAGAATAGAATGTTTTATTCCTGGAAAGTAACTCTGAGGAAAAACATTTTAGGTTTTATACATCGAACAGCTTTATAATTATAAAATATGACAAAGTAGAATGTTTCATTCCTTGAAAGTAATTCCGAGGAAGAACAATTTAGGTTTCATGCATCGAACAATTCCGTTTCAACTATACTTTCTTTAAAATATTTTTCTGAATTGTTGGCTTAAAATTTTATAATTTTTTTCTTGAAAGTTTCTGTTGTTATAAAGAAAAAACATGTTAATTGACTATTTCAATGAAAAATATTTTTTTTAAGCAAGCAGCAAATGGCATTGAATTATGAAAATAACCTATGTAACGCCTAAATAAAATACTCATTGTATGTTATTATCAATGAATTTAATTCTTATTTCCTAATATTAATGTTGTATGAATCGTTGTACTGCTACCAGTTTTTTATTTAGCTTTAGGCACATTAAGTATTTAAAAAACAACAAGCTATGAAAATTATAATAGAAATAGCGCATACAATACCAATCACTGGAATTGCATCAAAGACAAGTATTAAATAGAAGTTGATATTTTTAAATCTTAAAAAAAATCAAGAAAAAGAAGAAGAAAAAGAAAGTTGCTAGCAAAGAAATTTCCATGAATTTTTAAAAAACATTAATATCTATATTAAATATATCAAGTACATATTTTTTTGAAAACAACAGTTTGTTGCAAGTATTAATACAATTTTTCTTCTTTATTATTATCCTTTCTACTTCGGAAGTAATATAAAGATTCCAAAAGAATTTTAGAGTTTATCTTAATTTATTCATTCCCTCTCACAAACATGAAACAAGAAAAATTGAGCTATTTTTTCTATTGCTATCCAACTTTTCGCGAGTGTTTGATTGTAGATACAAATAGATTCCTCATACTATTAAGATCAACCTACTATTAAACAAAGACATTGTTTTTTAATTGTCCCCAAAGAATTCCCTCAATTGTTTTAGACTATGAGCCAAAGTTTGCTTAAAAGTTATCTCTTTTTTTGGAAAAAAATCGCTTGTGATGCTGAAGCCTCATTTATTCTGTTATTTTTTCTCTCTATTCATCAACACAAACTTGAGGAAAACACCTCCAAAAGTAATTTCTTTTCCTAAGATTCTAAAATTCAGAAATATACCTTTTATTCAATTAATGTTTTTACCACTGTGTATTCAAATGAGGCTTGAATTTACATAATTACATTACTTTTTTACTTCACTGAAAAAGTCTTAATCGTTCTATTTCTTTATGTTATTCCTAAATGAACTTAACCTCATCATAGTATTATAATGACGTTAATATCTCCATAAGATGAATTAAATTTATTAAATATCTTGAAACATTTGAAGCTATATTTCTCATAATGTTACAATGATACTAATATAAAGACTGATACTGTTACTATAATATTTATATTCATACTATGATAATTTTACTATATTGTTAAAACTGCTAAGAACCAAAGTATCTAATGGATAATGGAAATAAAAATTTCATTTTTATTTTCCAATGACTTACAATTTTTCAAAAATTATAATAATTTTAAATTTTAAAATAATTCAATTTTAGGGTACATTCAAAGCAACACCATTCTAAGTGATATGAAACACCGTAAAGGTATGGTACGTGCCAAAATTGTTCGACCTAACATACCAGTAAGCAATGGAGTAGTACACCTCATTGACAAACCATTAATGGTGATAGACAAGACGCTTTGGGAGCAAATAGAAGAATATAAAAGCGAACGACTTAGGTAATAATTATTTCTTTATAAGTCTTAAATATGCATGCAAGAACAAAAAAGGAAAGCATTCCTGTAACATCTCGTTTTGGGTCAGAGATCATGGATTCGACAATTTCGTGTCCAGCGTCTTTTATGTACACTGGTGGACAAAATTAAGAGATGGAAAGCATTTTCGCACATTCATTTGCACATGCAAGATACCCGCACACCACTCCATGTGTTTGACAATGGTTCCGTGAATGCCCAGAGGTACAGACAGGAGATCCTAGAGTCCTATGGTCGTCTTTTCAGGGGCGCTGTTGGCCCTGAGTTCATTTTTATGAACGACAATGAGCGACCATATAGGGCTCTCATGGTTGATGAGTATCTGGAAAGCGAGGATATTCAACGAATGGATTGGCCAGCCAAATCCCCTGACCTGAATGCTATTGAGCATGCTTGGGATGCTCTTGGGAGAGCTATTGCGATGCGCCAACCTCCCCCCAGAACCATTCTGGAGTTAAAAATTGCTCTGGTGGAAGAATGGGAGTGTCTTCCACAAGTCCTCCTTAACTTCCTTATCAACAGCATTCATACTCGTTGTGCATGCTGTCTGTCTGTCAGGGGTGACCATACACCATACTAGAGGCAACACACACTGTACAAGCCTCACTTTTATTGTCATCTTTTAACATTAAGTTCAGACTACATCGGATTTATTGGCAATAGGTCTTGCCAGTGAATGGTACTTTCATTTTTGTTTTGCATACTTTATTATCATGGAATAAACTATATCCATACCAAATTTCATTCATTTATATTCAGTATTTTTTGAGATATTTGGGAAAATGTCTTTCATCTCTTAATTTTGTCCACCAGTGTAGTAATGTGGGTCGTAATTACTTCCCCTACAAGCTGGGACGTATCGATCTAAAGCTGGGTAGGCTCCAAGTTACACTGTAAAAAATTCCAAATCAAATTACAGTAAAAATCCATTTTTACTGGAGCATGTTACGGAACAAAAAATGTGATATAACTTAATTTTTACAGTAATAATTATAGTAAAATTGCTGAACCACTCTAATTAAATAAATATTACTGTAAGAGTTACGGTAGATGTTTTACGGCAAAAATGGATTTTATGGAAGTTGCACACAAGTGATGGCACTTTATATCGTAATTTTCTCCAGAATTTTTTACAGTGAGTCACTGGAGAATGAAGAGTCTATAAGAAAAATTTCGTGTTAATCTAAAATATAAATCATAATCGGTACAATTTAACGAAACGCTTAATTTGTATCTGAAAAAACGTAAACATTATTGATATATATCTCGATTATATTTAATACATGCATGCATAACATTCTATGGTAAATTTAATTGATTCGAACAAGCAGCAAGCAATTATTTTCGAAATCATTTATTAAGCGAAATAGTTTCATATAAAAGACTTTAAAGTTGAATCAGATAAAACTTGAAAATTACGAAAATCGTAAAAGTAATGCAAAATATTGACAATTAACACTGTACGAACAAACAACTAACAATTAATAATATACATTCTTAGCAATATTACTAACTAAATCTTTACTTTTTTTAAAAAATCTATACTAGTCCTCTACATCCCTTTTATTAGTCCTCTTTATATATTCTTCAATTTCGAAAAAAAAAACTAATTTTAGATCAAAATAAACAGACTAAAAAGACTTAATGTAAGACATATAATATATTCTGAAAATTTTGCTTTGTGCAAATGTAAAATCATTTTTTAGTTAACAATCACTTAATTGTTTTCAAAATCTCACTTTTTTAAATCTTCTTAATTGTCTTACTTCTGAAATGTTAAACGTTTTAAGAAAGTTTGACAGTTTTAAAATGATGAGCAGAAAATTAGATTCAGTATGCCAATACTAGTAATGCATCATACAATGGCCATATATATGCATACATGAACCATAAATATTTATATCAAGGCAGTATGGTCGAGTGGGTGGACAAACGAAATAGTTTTCATTTTGTAATCATAGTATGGAGAGCGAGAAGCTCCCCATACTATGACTGCAATAAATATATATAATATGCATGCAAGAACAAAAAAG
>NC_092214.1:52246493-52288510 GCF_043381705.1 Parasteatoda tepidariorum
GCTCTCCATCGTAGTTCTTCAGGCAAATGATGCCTAGAGGTCATTATTACGAATTGGCTATCTCAGATTTTCAATGTCGCAATCACAGTAAAATTTGTGTGCTTTCTCTCAAACTTGGACTTTTATGCTCCAGGCAGATGACGTAAGCCGAGTGCAGCGCCACTAATTTGCATATTGCAATTTTACTCAGCTACTCTTAGTGGACAACATATGCAAATTTTGCACGGTTTGGCTTACTTTTGAAAGAGCTATCGCTATTTTTGTGATTTTTCCTTAATTTATGATAACCAGTGTATATATATATATTACTGAATGTACATCGTTCTTGAAAAATGCACAGAGAAAAAAATTACTTTCAAAACTATACCACGTTTCTAGCTCTATGGGAACACCAAAAAACTCGGTAATTTTAAGCACTTTGGTAAGTATTTTGGTAAAATTAGTAGTAAAATATAATTTATAATGCGTGATAAAATTCGGCAAATATGATAAAATTTGGTGATTTATCATGATACCTTAGATCTTGCTATTTTAATTACTTATTGGTGTATTTTTTATAAACGTGTGGTAATAAAAATTTTAATTTTGAAAGCCAAAAGTTCTGATAAACAGCTGCTATATCAACGAAAAAATTACTAAATGTATAGTTTAAATACTTTATATTTTGGTTCTTTTAATCAGAATTATGTGGTTTTTAAACAGAAATGTCATTACCAGACTGTATGGTAATTTTACCAAAATTTTTTTCTCCCTTTGCGGAATTCCTGTAAGAATAAAGAATAAATTAATTTAGAGAGAATAAATTTATAGCAAAAAGGGAATCAATAACATTTTATGAAGTATAAATATTTTTCACATAAACTATTAAAAATAAAAAAAAAGCATTTCTGTGGCATTTGATACCAAAGAGAAAGAAAAATAGTAAACGTTCCTGTCTTAGAAATTTGAAACCTAAAATAGAAGCTGAAAAATTACTATTTTTCGAAAATAGTCTTCTGAGATAAAACTTTTAAAGTCAGATAACAGTTGTTATGCTTCGTTTAACATAAGCAAAAACTTTGCTTTCTAAAGTGAAAAAAATAACCATTCTACAACGTTGACTGTTACGCTTAAATAAGCTTTGGAGTGTGTGACTTTATTCGATAAACGTGGTATGTATTATAAATACTTGGGAATAAATAAAAGTAATTTTCTTCAGAACATGCCACAAACATGGGGATAGAAGATATTGAAATTTCTACTTCTAATATTTGAAGTAGTTTTTCGAATATTAAGCTAGACGTCGTTGTTTTCATTTAAATAGTTTACTGAATATTTATTAAATTATTTTCGTAAGTTGAATTGAAATAAATTTAAAGATATTCATAATGTATAATAAAAATAAATCCCAACTTTACGAAGGATATAGTTCACTAAAATGTAATTTTAATCTATTTATTTATTTATTTTTCATATTAAAAATAAAAATTCTCCCATACATCCAGCTCTGCGCTAAAGCTTTCAAATTTTAATGCCTTAAATAATATGAAGTAAACTATCTAAGCAAACGCTTAGGGGTCAAATTAATCATTGAAGGATTTAGGTTTAAAAAGAAATTCATTCCATTTTGAACTGCGTTTTTAGTCGATTTTTGCATAAACAAATAGGGCATTTTCATTATAGATATAAACAGAAAAAATATTTTTATATAGTTTTTCCTATAAATGGGAATAAAATAATTAAAGACTAATAAGAAATAAAGATTCATAGAAAAAGCGACTGATGCAGCAACTATCTTTCCAAAGCACTGTCAATCTTCACAATGTAATAACTCTCGGGGATAGCCTACTTTCATGCCTACTTTGTCAAAGCTTAGTAATCATCAAACTTCAGCAAATGGTAATCTAATTGTCCTTATGTGAAAAATGGACTCAAGCCGTTTTTCCCCCTTGCTTTGCAACTGTACACTATAAAAAATGGACAATCAAATATCAAGACGCTTTCATCGTTTTTGATTAAATCGTTTCCTGGTATATTCTGCGAGCAAAAATTTCATCGAAGTGATGAAATAACTGTCATCACTTTTTCGAGGAAACGAATTTCATCAAAATTAAAGAAATGTTTCATCTTTTTACTTTTTCAAAAAAGGAAGAAAAAAATCCTATTGCCTAATGTGCTACATTTCTAACAATCATTTTATCGTTGTCACCAAATACGTGAATCAATGTCACAACTCGAGGACCACCATACACGCCGGTCGGATTATTTTGTCACTTTATTTTTTATCATTTAGTCTTCACTCTAGTTTCGTCATTCCAGTTAACAATCTCCCACAGGGCACTACGATGAGGTATCGAGTTGTGGAAACATTTTTGCCATATAGTTAAGAATTCGCATTTAATCACAAATCACATGATTTTGTGACGAAATGATTCTTAAAATNTGAACTGCGTTTTTAGTCGATTTTTGCATAAACGAATAAGGCATTTTCATTATAGATATAAACAGAAAAAATATTTTTATACAGTGTTTCCTATAAATAGGAATAAAGTAATTAAAGACTAATAAGAAATAAAGATTCGGAGAAAAAGCGACTGATACAGGCGGACAATAACTATCTTTCCAAAGCACTGTCAATCTTCACTATGTAATAACTCTCGGGGATAGCCTACTTTCATGCCATTGATTTTTCAAAGGTTAATAATCATCAAACTTCAACAAATGGTAATCTAATTGTCCTTATGTGAAAAATGGACTCAAGCCGTTTTCCCTCTTGCTCTACAACTGTACACTATAAAAAATGGACAATCAAATATCAAGACGCTTTCATCGTTTTTTGATTAAATCGTTTCCTGGTATATGCTGCGAGCAAAAATTTCATTGAAGTGATGAAATAACTGTCATCACTTTTTCGAGGAAACGAATTTCATCAAAATTAAAGAAATGTTTCATCTTTTTACTTTTTCAAAAAAGGAAGAAAAAAATCCTATTGCCTAATGTGCTACATTTCTAACAATCATTTTATCGTTGTCACCAAATACGTGAATCAATGTCACAACTCGAGGACCACCATACACGCCGGTCGGATTATTTTGTCACTTTATTTTTTATCATTTAGTCTTCACTCTAGTTTCGTCATTCCAGTTAACAATCTCCCACAGGGCACTACGATGAGGTATCGAGTTGTGGAAACATTTTTGCCATATAGTTAAGAATTCACATTTAATCACAAATCACATGATTTTGTGACGAAATGATTCTTAAAATTAACTGAACATAGTTCAAGGATTGCGGAATCGTAAAAAGTGAGAGTTTTATTTCTGAGAGTGTAACATAACCGCATTTAGAAAAGATATTTCAGGAATAAATATGAGTCTTTTTTTAACTCTAATATTAATTATATTGCTTTTGTCACGTACATGATAGAATTTCTGCTATTTTTAAATAACATTTGCCTTTAAAAAATTCTTCTATTGCATCTTTAAATAAAAGTCTCTCGCTCAACTAATTTATATAGTCCTTTTCATAACACTTAAAAATTCATATTTTCCTCTTTATAACACTTAAAAGTTCATATTTTCCTTTTTATAACGCTTAAAAATTCATATTTTCCGTTTTATAACACCTAAAAATTCATCTTTTTCTTTTTATAACACTTAAAAATTCATATTTTTAAGCCAACATAACTTCATCATAACTTTTTAGAGTTTTAAACCTCTTCCTCTGCTCAAATTTTTGCCCATTTTTACTTTGCACCGTCAGTTTTATTTAATAGATTGGCATTTTTCGCATGGTGAGAAAAGTGTTGCCGCCTTTATATGCGTTCTTTTAGCTGCCATGTATTAAAAGTGTAGTTTGCTTATTTTAAGGATAATTATTTTCGTATTAATAAGCACCGTGAGTAAATAGCTGGTGTTTTTTTTCACAAATAGCTACTTAAATTTTCTTATTACACTGCTTTTTGTGTCTCCTTTCTTTTCATTATGCATACTCAAGCTGTTATGTTTTTTTATTTCGGATAAACTTAACAATTTTAAGCTTACACTTTATTATGTTTCTTGCTCAACCAACGTTTATAGATTAAAAACAAAGAAACATTTGACCAGAGTTTGTTAAACAGTTTATTTGGCACTAGTTAAAAAGGAAAGATAAATAAAATCTAGAGTACATTAAAAATGTCATTACGAAATAACGAATGACTTTTAACCATCGCCCATATTCTAATTTGTTTGTATTTTTCTGTAAAAATAATAAAAATCAGTGAAAATATCTTGGTGGAATAGAAATTCTAGAGCTTCGAATCATTTAAAAGTATTGGAAAAGTTGTTTTGAAATTGATTATAGCTCAACTGTCTTAGAATGAAAACCATGCAGTTTTCAGAAATATGATTTTCACAAGATTAGATGGATTTCAAATAATTTAAGAAATTTGGAAACAAGGAAATTTTGAGAAACCAATGTTATTGTATGCACAAAGACAAAGCGTCAAAATGGGAGTAATTATTTTCGAAAAATAGCATTCCAAAATAATAATAAAAAAGCAAGATATTGTTGTATTGTTGTTCGAGTTAAAATATAAATTTGAATAAAGTTTTACTTAAAGAAACAAAATTTTGATTTCAACAATAAGCTAGATTGTATTGTTAAATATCATTTTTAAGAAATTTTTTGCTGAAAAATCAACTATAGACATCAAAATTTTTTAAAAAACCAAAACTATCCTTCCTTTTTAGAAGAAATAAGTTCAACTATAGGGTGACAAAGTCTTTCCATATAAATTTAAGGAATTTATTAAGGATACAATGAGAAAAAAGGTATGGTCAAAACAACCAGACAATGGTAACATTCACTGTGTTTATGGCTCTATGATAACACTAAAAAGTACAGTTATTCTTACCGAAGAGCTTTTGAAATAGTTTTGTTAAAATTAAGAAAAAATGCGATTTTCAAGTTTTTTAAAATTTATTAAGTGCGATAAAATTAGGAAATTTTATCATGATACCTTAGAGCATGGCATAAAAACCATTTATTCCTTTAATTTTTCTTTTCAGTTTTGTATTTTTTACTAAATGTGTAATAATAAGTGTTCTATTAGTGTGTCACATCCCAATAAGGACTATTTGAAAACCAGAATTTCCGATAACCCTTTACCATATAAACTGGAAAATTACTAAAGAGACAGTTGTATGCTTTGTATTCTTTGGTTTTATTAACAAGAATCATGGTTTTCTTTTACCATAAAAGTCATTACCATGCAGTACGGTAATCTTATAAGATTTTTTTTTCTCCGTGTAGTTGTGAACAATGAAATACTAACACAGGTTGCTCAAAATTGTACAGTCTGCTTTTAAAAAGTTATAATAGGGCAAAGGTAAATGTTATATATGAATAGCAGTCAAGAAAACATAGACGAAAAAGAGCAAAAAAACTGTTTGCTTCGAAAACTACGTGCACAATTTCTATTAGAAAAATCAGCATATTCTATATCAGTTTATTATTTTTTTAACATTATAATAAAATATTCTACCATAATTTCTTCTAAGAAATTTTCGGTAACATACGACTTATATAATTTGATATTTGTATATGTTTTAGTTAGCTAAAATAAGCGATTGCAATAAACATAAATAGACAAAAACAAACTTTAACAAATGTCTGATAAATAAGTTCTACTATTTAAAAAAATAAAAGTATGACAAAAATAAAAGTTGAATGAAGTATGATTATGAAAAACCTAAATTGTCACTATAAATGTTCAACTCTCTATAAATGTTTTCTCTGAACTGTAGCACTTTATTGAGAATAATCTCACTTCTGTATTTATAGCACCTTTCCGTAACTGTCTCCCTTTCCTATAATAATTTATGCATATCTTCATGTATTATATTTTAAGTATCTATAAATGTCGAGCATAGATATACATGCATATTTCATGCAAATATTACACTTCAACGTCATTATTCCATACAGATCCATAGCAAATCTCAATTATAAGTTTTCTATGGGGACGTAAAGGGTATCGCAATTATACAAAATAACACACACAAATACTCATGGAAGTGATCATGTGGTGCCGGTTTCATTAAATGGGAATATTTTTATATTAAAACAATTTGTATATTATTTGTATTGTATATAATCCATTCTTATATAGTTAATAAGCATTCCTTATGTATCTATAGTTAACGAAAACATGGCACGATGCACACAAAATATATGTCCCTTTACTACCTATTTTTGGGAAAAATAAACATTAAGCCTCTTATAATGTCATTGACTTTCTTAAAAGCCTCAAAATGGGCTTCTCAATAATAATAAAAACTAATTCATTTATAACTTTTTTCCAGCCAATTTTATAATTTGGCCATGAGCAACCTAAGGTTTATGTCATACCTTAAAACGATGGGAAGACCAACAACTGTTTTTGCTCCATCTGATAAAGCATTCAGAGCTATTCAAAATGTGGAAAAGTATCAACAAATCTTTTCTAACGCCACTGCAACAAGCAATGTAAGTACAGAAGTATTGTTTCACAATTAATATTTTATCATTCTTTACATTATATTGACAATTTTATTGTTTTAAAAAGGTTAATGCATGCGTGCATACTAAGTTAAGCATAGCATGTTAAGCATAAATACATGCATAGAGTTTATCGAAATGTACACCCTTTTTCCAGTATATTGAGATCACGTCGAAATTTTCACGAATGTCCTAGTCATATTTTTTGGGAATGGAGTTTACTAAAAATTTAGTAAGATGTGAAGTATATAAGAATTATCAAAATTCTCATCTGGTGAACATTTCACGATTCAAACCATATAAAACATGGGAATTTATTTGGAACCCTATATATATATATATATATATAATCATGTAACAATATCTCCTGTTGACGTACCTGTTGTAATCTAATCTAAATCTATAATACTATATTAATTTCTATTCATATTAAATGACTTAATTTACAATAAATTATGCATAGAAATCTTGAAGAAATTTATTTCAAAATAAAACGGTTGAAGTTCAATTTTTTGGTTTTTGAATAACAAATTTTTCAAAGCAATTTAATACTCTCCCATTTTATATAAAAATTCGACAAAAAGAAAAAAAAAAGATTTGTTTAATTAATGCAACAAATAAGTGTTAATACAACGCATTTTTTTTAAAATTATATAAAGTTAATCATGATTGGAGGAATATTAGGAGATTTGCAAAACATGCAATTTTAATACATTTCCTAAGTTAAATTTTTCTCTCATTTTCTTTCTTTTTCGATTTAAATATATTAACATTTCATATTATTTTTTCAAATAATAGCGAAACATTTGATTACATTCTACGCAGATACTGGATCTCCCAAAAATATCTGTCACTTAAAATATTAGTTTAAAAAAAACAGATGGAGGTTAAAATCTTCGGTTCACTCCACTCTGCTTAGAAAACCTGATATTTTTTACTACTTAGTTTTCAAAATTAGTCACCAAGTACAGAAATTTCAAAGCAATGTTTTATTTGCCTTTCTAGACAATCACAACTGAAATATTTGTAAGCAAAATTTTGCTGCAGGAAAAAGAAGATTATTTTGAAAATATTGCTCATTAGTTTTGCCTTGTTAGCATTGCTCTCTGCTGACAAACTTTGTAACTAGTCTTAAAACTATTTTAAAATAAATCTAATTAGCTAATCAGAATGCAGCAATCCGCATTCCTCTAACTTTTCCTTTTGTTTATTTATCGAAACATCGATCATTTTTGATGAACCTTGTAAAATCTTAAGTATCCAAGCATTTTCATTCTTTATAGTATAATAAAATGATCTATGGACTGACAGTATAAAAGTTTTTTGGTGAATAACATTAATACAGAGTTCTCTAAAAATTATTTTAAATAACAAGTAAATATTTTCTTTAACAGAATATGAAAAACGACTAAGTAGACGCAATCATTTGTCTTCTCCTTCAACAATTTGTTGCAAAGAAAAAGAATGGTAAAGAATGAAACAAAAATTATGTCTTCATGTATTTGCAATTAACTAACAATCTGAAAGAGGTCATAAAAAATCGCTAAAGCAAATTACTCAAAGCAAACCCTCATTTCGAACTAATTTTCTGTTTAAATTTAATTTTTTTTTCTGTCTTTTGCTTCATCAGAATTTTCTTTTCTGTATTCTTTTCAGTTGTTAGAATTACACTTGATTATGGAGTCAGTAGCCACAGAAGATGTCTGGAACAAAAACGTGACTAAACAGTTGACATCGGATAATAGAAGAAATCTTTATTTCCGAGTGGTCGGAGATGAAAGAAACAAAAGTAGGCCTTTAATTATTTTGTTTAATCATTGTACGATTTTACGATCATTCGAGTCAATTTCTTTTTTCATTTCAGTGTTCAAAAATAAAATCGTGCCTTGAATGTAATATACAAGAAAATTACTTTACTTCGGAGTCCCTAAAGCCACTTTCCAATTTAAAACATTCCTTAACATTCATTTTAAAGTTTAATTAATTATTGCATCATTCGGGTAAATAGTCTGTCTGTTTGTTTGTAAGCACAAAGGTTCATTGAGTGCTTGGTAAGGAGTAACTAAAAGTAGCAGTAAGAATTCATCTTATGTTAGTGGATGTTAGAGTCATGTACAGTAATTTTATTAATTTATCAAAGCATTATATAATGTTAGAACCCTTCTTAATTTACCTTTAAATAAAAGTTACATTATATAGATTCTAAGCTTTTTTCATTATTCAGCGACTTAGCATACATTTAATTCAATTTTGTTTAACTATTGACAAAACAAAATTATAGTTTAAATCTAATTGACGAAAAATATTTCTATATCCACTTCCACTTTCCAATTAAAACCAGTTTTCTATTCATGGTTGTTTCTCGATGGCTCTTTTATCGCATGAAGTGGTGCTTTTTTGCGAAGCGCTATTTTCATAACAGTTGTGAGTTTGTAACAGTTAAATTTGACTTTTAAGTCATTTTTAACCTATATTTATCCAGCGCCCTCTTTGCTTATCTGGTCTCGCAGTGGACTGATCATTAAGACACGGTTCCCAGAAGTCAAGCATCACGGGCTGCGGTCCCACTTGGTGGGTACCCACTTGGATTAGTCGGCGTAGGGACCGAGGGTGTGCGGTATTGATCCTCATTTAACTATTCTGCCGTAAAGTGCTCGGCTTCGCGTGCAGGTCGTCAAGCTACCAAAGCGATGGTGCCATCCCCTCTGCAGAGGATCAAAATTGTGATGGCATGTCTTCGGATCATTCTCAGGGATGTTTCCCAAACCGTCGCTAATAGCCCATTGTGCAGCTCTAGTGCGACGTAAATGAACTACAGCAACTTTGTTTATCCGAAAAATTGAGCGAATCGTGAATATGGAGAAAAGCCTAAGTGTTCAGAAAATGAAAATCATTCGTGGTTTAATTTTTTATATATTCAAATGCTGTGTTATCTGGGCTCGCATAAAATGAGAAAGAAATGTTTAATCAATTTTTTTTATAAAATAGGTTTAGATTATTTTAAAAATTTAAAAAAAGCTTAAGATTTTGATTTTATTTTATTTATTTATTCTAGATTGAATTTAATGCAATGAATTATCTTCAGGATAGTAGTAGCCATTTGAAAAACTTGTGATTGCAGCAATACTTTTAATTCACTGATTCAAATTTTCTTCTAAGTTAAAAGAAAAAAAAGAAAATAATATATTTCAGTAGTTTTTGTTAACTTTATTTTAATTGATTTAATTTATGAAAACCAGCATATGGATTTATTTAGTTCTACATCACGGAAACAGAAACTAAATTTTATAAACACATATTAAAAAAATTTTAACCATAGCGAAATTCCTATTTACTCAAAAAATAAAAATTTTAAGAAAATACACCAACATTACTGTCTATTTAATTATTAATTAAATAATGAAAAAAATTCATTAGAATATATTTTCCTTTTCTTTCTTTTTTTAAATTTTTTATCTTTTGTGAAACAAAAACGTTAATGATATTCGCTAAAATTATGTGGCTAAATTCAATTATATTAAGTGAAATTTTAAGTGCAAGTACATAGATTTAAGTGATGATGATTATGGACAGATATATTTCAGTGGACAAGATTCTTGAAAGCATTGATTCGTTTTCGGCGATACCGAATGATTATCCTGAGATTTTTTCACCTATTTTACTTAAAATGTTTTCATTAAAAATGCAATTTGTATTAATTTTATTATTTTAGAATTCTTCTGAGGAAGCACTGACAAATAATTTGCAGAAATAAGAGGAATTTGCAGAAACATTGACAATAACCATGCTTTGTAAATACTATATTGCATAAAGAGAAATTAAAATTTATAAATTAAAAAATAAATATAATTTCAAATTACAGCAAAAATTCCTATTTACTCAAAGGATAATATTGAGAATATATATGAGCGTTAATTGTGTACTTACATATTTAATACATAGTAATAAAAAAAGAAATAAACTCATTAGTAAATATTTTCTTTGGAAGAAAAATCCTTCAAATCTAGAAAAAAGAGGCAAAATTAAATTACATTACTTGATTTTTCGAGCATAAGCACATAGATTGTAACGATAAATGATAGATATTTTTCAATGGACTAGATTTATGAAAACACTGATTTGTTTTAATGCAATATCGAATTATAAAATCGTTCACCTTATATCTAAATGCATACTATTTCTATTCAATCTGCGACTTATTTCTATCATTATCTAAAATCATTCTATCATTATATTCATTATCTATCATTCATATTTTCATAATCATATTCGTATGATATTAGTAAATTTTATATTGCTTATTAATAAATTTTGAATAGCTTATATTGATATTAGTAAATTTTGTATAGTTGATTTTAATTAAGTAATTAGGCTATAATGGAGCATTATTTTAACTCAAAACTATGCGGAATAAAATACTAATTTCTACGGACTTTAACACCTCTGATTTCAGCTCAAAAGAAATGTTGATTGATTGTGAAGAGCTGCTGAATCATTTCTTCAGCTATTTTATTGATAACTAAACTGTATGAATTTCTATAACTCTTTCTTTCATTTTACACACACTCTAAAAACCGTAAATTTAATTAACAGAATTTTTACTAATAATATACAAAGAATGTACTATATAAGAGATATCAAAACTAAAAGAACATTGAAATAGCCTTAAGGGATGGAGGCGCCATGTTTCCCTTCAGCACATGTGACGTCATAAACAAGGAGAGATAATTTTTTATTGCATTTTAAATTGCCCAAAAAGGCCTCCGTAAATGATTATGGAGGCCTTTTGGGACAATTTAAATGCTTAATTATTAAATAAACATTTAGGGGGAAAACAATTAGATTTTCGGATTCAGGAGAGAATTTCCAATAAGTTAGGATTGCAAATAAAAAATAAAAAAAATAAAGATGTGCTGTAATTGTTCATTGGCCATTACCCTTGTCTTCCATGCTTATAAATAATTGAATTTATAAACTCTGTATTTATAACTAAAAATGAAAGGATGAGAAATGATCAAATGAAGGAACGCATAACCCACGTGAGTTCCCCAGTGTTGGGCTTCCTTCTTGAACTCACGTAAACCCTTACTGTTACCCACATTTATGTAAACAATTACATAAATCATTATGTAAGCGATCGGTATTTTAATTATATTTTCTGGTTATCAGCAAATGGCAGCACGAATTATAGGTGGGAATATAGTTTCCCATTGGCTTTAAAAGTAATGGCAAGCATGATTAAAAATTAATAGAAAATAACGGATGGGAAAAATTATTCCCACGGTCTTACAAAGGCTTAATTCCTTTTGCCATTCAAAAGCTCAAAAATAAAATAATGATGATCAAAAATAAAATAATGTTTTCAACTGGGTTCAATAAGCTACTTTCTAAACTGCAACGCTCATCAGCATTTATTTTAGAGATTATTAAGTTGTTGTAACATTTGGTAATTATCGATCCTACTTTAACCTTTAGTAAAAATTACAAGTATCATTTTGTCGCCACGAGCACAAAACAAATGAACAAAATAACCCATTTAAGTTGTGCATTTTCAATAAAATAATTTCTATTTTGATATGGCGTTAGCTAAGTAACATTGAGTATATTTCAAAATCAATTATAATATTATTCCAGGTTTATTTCCCAGCAAGACATATTTATCAAATGATCTCTCCATTTTAAAAATGACTTTAAAGCTAATGCAACATACTTATAAAACATATACCGAGGATAATTACCAATTTTTCCCTTAAAGATATATATCTTTGTTAAAAACTAAACCTGTAATTATTATTGAGAGTTGAATCATATGAGCTTTGAAAGTAAAGTTTCATTTTGCATAAGTAATTTTTACTGCATTCACAAAACATCAGTTTCCTAAAACAAAAGCTTTTATCTTAATATGTTTTTCTTTCTGTTTAATCGTTACTTGTATGCTAGGAGGAAAATAGTGAATGACACATCATTTCACAAACGATATCAGAAAATAAAAGTCATTCATAAAATTACTCTCAATGCCTTTTCCACGTTGTAAATATAAAGAATTTTATCAGAAACCGATAAATCCACTACCATTAAGAACGAAAACCAAGTTCTTTGCATGCAAGCAACGGATCTTTAACTTTTAACGATTTCATAATTAAAGGTTCAAACATGCCCGGGCATCGTTGTTTTACATTTTCTTAAAGAACGAGAGCATCATAAATGTGTTCAAACTTCTTATGCTAAATTTAACTCTTCGCATAACAAATAGCTTTTTAAGCACTGTTTACGAGGTTTTACAAAGAACAAAAAAAAAGAAAATTATTTTAACTTCCACTCCCGAAACATTAAGGTTTTAAAGTATTTTTTCAGCACATGAACTGAGTCATCAATTTAAATTGGAAAGACGAATTTGCGTATAAATGCATACACAGTACTGCTTTTGAGAATTGCTAAGAAAGTTAATTTAGTTTTATAAGTAATGAGGTGTTTATTAAATTAATAAATTTTCTTTTTTAACATTATATGCATTTTAACAAAGACATAGGAATCTAAATCAAGAAATAAATACAGTTTTTTTTTTTGCATGAATACATGAAGAATAACCAAAAACTTTACTCTTCTGTATTTTTTTTTCATCCTGCGTTTCCACACTAATCTTGGATAATATCTGAATTTCGATATCATAATATATTGTTAGAAAATATTGATATTTCATCGTTACACGAAATGTTTTTCAAATTAGCTAATATATATTTTTCTTTACATTGGACAATATATTTTGTTACCTAATTGAATGAAGAAATTTTTATTTAATTATTTATATTAATCATAATTTGAGAAAGTACTTGTAATTATGAAGTTAAAACAGAATAAATATAACCGAATAAGTAAGATTCAATGATCATTATAGTATCGCTTTTTGTATTTTTAGCAACATTGTTATTTGAGATATTTATCGCTGTGGATAGTTTTGACGATATTGTCGGTCTCAAACAAAATCATAGACGATGCTGATCACTAAATTAAATTCGGTAATTGTCGTTGACAATAAGTATCATGATTTCATTTGCTCATAAATATCATTTAATTCCGATTTAACGTGAGACATGTCGTATGGGCAGGGTAGCTCAGCATTTAGAGAATCGGGCGTCGATCTCCAGATGGGACAGGATTCGATTCTTCGAGAAAACTTCGATTTTGGAGAAAACTTCCTTCCCCTTGAAATCTACGTCTAAATTAAGGAATTGGCCTCATAAATGAGGTGTGTTGCTATATATAAGCAGGGTTCTGATCTAAGATGCACTTTCACCTGTGCGGAGCTCTCTTGTCAAACGAAAGGCGTACCTTCCAGATTTAATTGACTAAAAGTCAATGGCTGGCGATGTTGGCTAGTCCAAATGTCTTTCGAAGCAACAACATGTTATATAAGATGTACCATGAAAACGTATTCTAAGGTATTATAAACGCGATATTAAAAAATATCCATGTTTCACAATTTACCATTCTAATGAGCAGCTTTGTAACCAACTCTACTCATCACTAGTTGATAGTTTCTGAACGCTTTTTGTCATTCGAGTTTATTTAATTCTGCATTTTACATTGTTATGTTCGAGCTTATTTAATTCTGCATTGTGCATTTTACATTGTTTAGATAAGTTCCACATAAGTACTTTTTTGTTTACATAAGTACTTTTCTTCCACCGTGGAGAGAATAGTTCTTTTGGACTATAACTTACTATAACCTTTTTACCTGCATATCATTGTTTGCGTATTTTTCATTGCAATACTACAATTCCTGAATCATTTTTCTTAATAAATTAATTTCTCGAATTCAGCCAGACATTAAATTTCTCAACAGGCAAACACATAAAAAAACATCCTTTCAAACTTGACAATTTAAATTTTTTCTATACAGAAATACTTTTTTTCTTTTTTTTCTTTTTCATTAAAGCAATTCCTTGAATATTATTTAAAATAAGATATAAAATAACCTTCAATGACTTAGCCTTGAAGTGAATGAATAACTACGGTTTTAATAATATTAACAAAGATAATTGCTTAACAATTTATTTAAACTTTATTCATTTACCAATTTCTTAATACAATAAACTCAGAATCCTAGTCTGCTATAAAATACCTTGATTTAAACTGCTACACAAATAATTATTTTTCATATTAAATTACTTAAGCTTGCTCATCGTACCATTTTCCTCTACTTCTTGATCCAATACTGCAAGCTTTTTAAGACTAATTTTATAATACATTAGACAGCTCCTGGCATTAAAAAAAAATTATTATGCACGAAATTATTTTTATTTTAAGCTTATTATGGAATTCGTTATTTTAAACTTATTCTCCGCACAGTAATCTTCGTTACTTTTTCCATCTCACTATTTATTACTTTTCTCAATATGTTTCTCAATAAATATGAAATAGTTCATACAGTTTAAATCTCCTCTTTTTAATGGCCAAGCGCAACGTTTATAAAATTAATTTTTCACGAAGTAGTCATTGAAATATTATTTGATATCGAGTAAGATAATACACACATATATATATATATATGTGGGGGGGGGGGCTGATGAGGAGATTATATCTTTTCTTTGTTTTGCTTTCCGGATTTTTAATTTCTTTCTTTCTTCTTTTTTTAAATACTTTTGAGAAATTATTTTTAATAATTTTCTTCTCTTGTCATTATTTTTTATTATTTTCCATATTTTGTCAATATTTTAGCTTATATATATATATATACTTACATTTGTTAACTAAATAGCTAAATTATGCAATTGCATGTAATTTCTTTTTTTAAAAAAATTCTCAAGAGATACATTTTATTTTTGCAGCTTTGACTGTTGAAGGAGGAGGTGTAAATGCCACAGCAATTATGGCAGATATAGGAGCAACAAATGGAATCCTTCACATCATTGATCGCGTGCTTGGAATGCCTTATCTTACAGTATACAGCAAGCTCGCTCATGATCCGGATTTACAGTAAGTCCTTCTACAACTCTCAACTAGGATTAGTCACTTGCTGAAGGAGTTTTGAAATCTGCTGTTTAGGCCATAGAATGCACTATTTAATTCTCTACTGCGATTTTAAGCCTACCTGAATTAATATGCATTTAATTTTAACTTTCTTGAGATGCTTTGAGAACAGTTGATTGTATGTTAAATTCAACCGTCTTTCTTTCAAAGTACTTTCTCGCTGAAGCGTTTGTAAATTATGAAAGGGAATTGAATTTCTTAATGAAGCTTGAAACATAAAAAGAAAGTATTTTATCATTTTCTGCTTACTTGCAGTAATTGCAAAATTTATAATGAGATTTTTTGAATAAATAATAGGTCACGATAAAGATATTTACATTTGTAAGCTCCGATTAGCTATTAAATCATTAAGGGTAATTAAGTTTGATGCTAAGGCATTTTTTGTGGGATTAATTTCACAATCTTGTAATACTATGTGACTAAGTAATCTAACTGAGCGTTGTAGTGTATGACTAATTATTATTACAACGTATGACTTTCTATATGAATATTTAGAACGATATAACCTATTAATGTTTTCTTTTACGAACTTCAGTTTAACTTTTAAAAAACTTTAAAAATGTCGGAACCTTGTCTAATTAAACTATTTTTTTCCAAATATTTTCTCATCACTCCCAAAATATAACCACTAAGTTGTAAATTATTATTCGGTTTCCATTATTTGTTTGTATCATTTCAAATCTCTCAGTGTTATAAATTGTCATCTATTAGCATGTCAAAAAGATTTTATTTGTTTTTGCTTTAAAGTGGAATAGTGTTGGTTAGTAATATTTAATTATTTCTGTTATTATTTTTACTAATTTGGGTTATTAATTATTCTTTTTAATTAAAATTTGTTTACTTTTCATAATTCTCTAATTATAGAGTGAAATGAATTATTTAATTTCTTCCGAGAAAAAAAATTAAAATTTTTTAGACTGAAAATTGCCATTAAAATAACGAAAGATTTTACTGGCCTTTCAGTTAGTAGCTTAAATGGGGTGATGAATATTTGAGTATTATTTTCTTCCATATAATTTATAATCTAGATTCATATAATCTTTATAATGTAGAGTTATTCTAAGTTATTACCGATGTTTCCTATTCACCTGATTTCAACATTTATTAACGGAAAATTATTTCAATAAAAGATACTAATTGATGGTTTTTGTGCTGAAAGGGGGATTAACTTATTGAATTACAACTAGCAACTTTCTGAACTTGTTTCAAAACAGGAAAAACTTCATGCGGTTGCACTTTACAGATGTTTAATTATTGTTTCTATTACATTCTTTAATAAAAAAAAATTATCGCTTTAGATCGGGGTTTCCTAATCATGAACCACATTACCATGGAGTACTAATGAGGAAGTGAAAGGAACCACGAGATGTCCATGACTTCTTATTATTTATTCTTTAATAGTAATTAAATGATTAATCCATGCTAGTTTTTAATCCATTAATAGTAATCTGTTGCTATTCAAAAATAAAAATATCATTGTCAAGTGAATAGAGTTTTAAGTACAAGTGAAATTTGAGTATCCTAAATGAAGAAGCTATGAGGGTTCTCATTCGCTTTCAATACTTGAGAAAAAATCGAAAATTGAATGCGAGGAGCTCGATTAAGCTTCATTCTTTGATTTAAAAACGCTATGTAGTGATTTCGCAATACTATCGAGTATGAAAGGTAATTTCTCTTAATGTCCAGTTTATCTTATATTATTAATGCTTGCAATAGCAAATGTTATTGCTAATTCCTCCTTAGTAATTACCATTAAAGTACTTGAGGGGATTAAGTATGAGTAGTAGTATTTATATTCTCATCACTTAATTTTAAAATTTGCTTCACAGTCTTATACGCATAGACAGAATTTATTTGTATTAAGAAATATTGTACCGCAGACAAATATTTTAAGAACTGAGATGCCGTAAGACAGCTTAAAAAAAGTCGGGGACCCAATGAGATAATAAAATTCCAATATTAATTTAGCAATGATCTGTGAATTGTTATCTTAATTTTTCATTGATTTTTGCTTTTATCATGGAGAAATAATTCTGGTAAAATTATGAATGGTAACTGAATCGTAAAAAAAAAGAAAATAACAATTCAGGTTAATTAAACCAAAATATTTAAATTATTCACTTAGTATTTTGTCTGTTTACATGGTAATGGTTTCAAAATTATAGTTTTTATTACCACACATTTGGTAAAAAATACAAAACTGAAAAGTCAATTTAACCGAATAAGTGATTTTTATGCGGTGCTCTAAGGTATCATGAAAAAAATACTAAGCTTTACCACAATTACCAAATTTTATCACTAGTTATAGAATCAGATTTTATTGTCAATTTTACCAAACTCGTTACTAAAATACCTTGGTAAGAATTACCAAGCATTTTAGAGTACACATAGAGCCAAAATCGCGGTAAATTTTACCATATTCTGGTAGTTTTGACTCTTTTTTCTCACTAATTTTTCTTGTCTTCATCAGAAATATTTATTTTGTTTCAACAGCACTACTTATAAGCTTGGAATGCAGGAGTCGTGGAATCAGAAGTTGAATGATAAGGAAAAGCGTTATACTTTCTTTGCTCCTAGCCGCAAAGCTTGGGAAGATCTTGAAAGGGAAATGCCATCAGAGCACAAACAATTACATTTGGGTCAATTTAGCTACCATGTACACAAGGTAAAATTAATAAATTGCTATATAACATAATGAAGCCTGTTTAATGTTTTTCTTAACATTGTTAGTAATGTTATAACAGAGTGTATCACTGTCTGTTTTTAAATTTTAACAGTGCTTTAATTTTTTAAATGCATCTAAACTAATAAGGTTAAAATTTCAGAAATTCTGTATCAAATCATGGTACCGGAATTTTAGGTGCATGAACTGTAAAATCTATTTTTAATATAAAATACTGTACCATAATTCTTACAGTAATCTTTATTTAATTAGAGGGTTTCAGTGATTTTACTCTAATTATTACTGTACAAATTACTATAAAAAATTAGATTGAAGAGTTTTGCTGTAAAAAGTACCGGTACTTTAAGTGCCAAAACTTTTTACAGTAATTTGATTCAATTACTTTGCAATGTAGTAGGTTTCAAATTTGAAATTGATGAGCATTGAAACTGAAGTTTAGCTTTTTCAAATTAAATAAGGAGATTTTGTTGAATATTTAAATTATTTGTGGAAAAATCCTTTTCCTTCAGCTTAAAGGATTATGGAGAATTCTTAAGTTTGGCGAATGAACATGATTCTTCCTTTAGCGAAGCATTATTATAACAATTATTAATACTTGAAAAGTTTATTAAACTTACGAAATACTTATCGCAATAGCTATGAGTGTCTTAAAATGCTTAAATATTTTTTTTATTTACTTAATTTTTAATATTTGTATTAATAGTACTGACTTATGGCAATTATGTTTTTTCTTGCTCATAGAGGAACAATGAATTTCGCATTTGATATGCCATCTATTAGTAAAATAAATTCTTATGAATTCTTACCTAAGTAATCATTCTTTTTAAGACCCCAAATAATGTAAAAATCTTTTGTTTTACTTTGAGTAAAATTATATGTACTTGAAACAAAAACTTTTAGATTTTTCCATGTAAATTTATTTGAATTTTCAATCTGATGTTAAATACGTTGAAACAATATTGCGCCCTTGGAAAATGATATTTTACAAAACATTGAAAAAATAGCCTATCTTAATTTTAAAAAATTAAAATACACTTCTTTAAATAAAATATTCCAACAAAAATATGATGCCTATTTTATATATCCTTTATATCCTTTTATACAATGCAAAAAAGATGAATTTCTAGAATAAAAATTGAGTTAAATAATTTTTTTAATTTTATTTAGTACACTTGCTGCTTTGCCATTGCTAATTAAAAGTCTTATTACACTTATTTTGCTACCAAATGTAAAAACAAATTATCAATTAATTGCTTGTTTCTATCTGCGAAGTTTAAATCAAGCAATGCTACTTAGACTTTCTATAATAATTTTAAGCAATTGAAACTATTGTGTGAAACCGAAATTATGAAACTCAGGGAATTTGTCTGAAACTTGTACTTTTGATAATATATCAGTCGTTAATCGTTCAGTAATAAAAATTTCAATAGCATGTGTTAATGATTTAACACATGCTATCTATGTGCTATTGATTTAACACATGCTATCTATGTGCCATTGATTTAATACATACAATGAATATATTTTATAGAAACGGTATTATTCTTAATCTTTGACATTTTCTGACTGTTCTGTTATTCTGCTTCTTTTTCCATTGGAACAATTGTGAAACGCTAATTTGTAATGTTATTTTTAACGCATCATTATTTTCTTGCAGATACTCGATCGTCATCTAGTTGTTGGAAATGAACTTACTAAGGAAGATCTGGAAAAACTTGGAAAAGTCCAAATGGTTCATGGAATGTTTCGAATTTCACCTGGATATCAAAGTGGTTAGTACTCATTATATCGAGAGTTATTAGAAAATCATACAATAATTAGAAAATCATACAATAATTAGAAAATCATACAAAAGCTAGAAAATCTTATAATAATTTGAAAATAATATAATAATTGGAAAATCATAGGTTTATATTTTCATCGATTCTACTGCATTGCGTTTATCACCTATGATTTCCAGAAATAATTCAAAATGAATATAGCGAATGTAATTCAAAATGAATATAGCGATTACAAACAGCTATAACTATCTAATGAAAAATAATTTTTTATATGAATGTTGATTTAACCTAAAAATTTCTTTACGTAAGGCGCAGTGAAGCGAAATCATGCACATGCGCGAGTTCATTAGTGAAAATGGCGAGTCCCGTGCAGAAAGCATTATGCGTGTTAGAATTTAACAATTGTCATTATGTTATCCCCGGAAGGAGAAGATTTCGTCAGCGTTACAATCAAAAACCTCGAAATGGGAACATTATACGCAGATGGCATAGGATATTTGATGAAACGGGATGTTAGTGCAAAGGAAAAAGTATCAAAATACCACGTGTTTCAGTTGAAAAAGTTGAAAGAATTCGCGGTGTGTATGAACGAAGCCCACGAAAATCGACGCACGAAGGCCGTAGGGAGTTACAAATGCCACAAACAACGATATGGCGTGTTCTCAGACAGAGGCTGCAACTGAAACCGTACAGAATTCTACTTGTGCAGCAATTGAAACAGGAAGACGCGGTACACGTATGAATTACGCTATGTTTATGCTGAAACGCATGGAGGATGAAACAATGGCTGATCGTCTCATTTTTATCGATGAAGCAACCTTCCACATAAATGTTCAGGTTAGCTGGCACAACAGTCGAATATGGAGTATGGAGAAGCCTTCCACTATAATTGAACTTAGCGAAAGATGAAAGTTCTTAGCAAAAGTTCTGCGTGATCTCATCACGTAAATTGTACGGTCCTTTTTTCTTCCGTGAGCGAAGTGTTACGTTAGATGTTTATCTTAACATTCATGAGGTATGGTTAATGCCACACTTAGATACTTATTCTACGGATTACATCTTGTAGCAAGATGGAGTACCGTCACACTAGGGTAGGATGGTTCACATATTTTTAAATCAACATCTTCCAAACCGTTGGACCTGTCGAAGTGGAGATGCCAGCGATGTCATCTGCTTTTGGCCACCAAGATCTCCGAACTTGACACCCTGCGATTTCGAGGTATGGGGATTTGTATATGTACATTCCATGCCCAAAACAATAGAAGAACTCAAAAAACTCATTTGCAATGTGCTTGCGTCGGTTACCGCATAAATGTTTTTGAATGTATGGCGTGAAATGGACTATAGCTTGGGTGTTGTCCTTGCGACCTAGGGAAGTCCCATAGAAACTCTGTGACGCATGTATACAAAACGTTGAAGTTCCTTCTACATTATGTTTAAGTTTTATCGATAAATTCTTATTCCTTAAATAGTTATAGCCGTTTGTAATAGCTATATTCATTGTGAATTACAATTTATTTAACAAAGTATTGAAAGCGTAGGATGTAAAGACTATCTTTTTACTCTAACAAAAAGAAATACTGTGGAATTTCTAAATTTTTTCATCATTATTACAGGAGCAATCCTAATTTATTTATCATGTGTAGTTTCAAATAATTTATTTATTGTTTTTCTTCGTTTCTTAAGCTTTAGTAAAATTAATTTTTTTATCCCGAAATCTTTTAGTGTGCGTTGCATGTTTACTAGAACTTCGGATTCAAGTGATAGGATAAAGCTTTACAATGAAAGAAGTTTTCAAGTAAAATTAATTAGCAATCAAATGAGCAGGTTGAAATGTGCAAAAATAAAAGAAGGAAAATTTCAAGTTACGGTATAAAATTTCTAAATACGTTCTTTCATTAGTAAAAAGAAAGTTCCGTCAATCATCAACAATTTTATTTATTTTTTTTTTTATTTATTTTGAGTTTAAAAACAAAAACTTTTCGATTCTTCATTTTCGTTACCTTAAAAACACCAGTTGCTATCCATCGTTATTTAACTTAATCAAAAGCTCTGTAGTGCTATCCATCAAAAGATTTAAACTTAAGAACTTTTTAATAAAAGTAATAAAATTTGTTATATATGAGACGTTTTTACTAACCTCATTAAAGTCATTACGAATTCGGCAAATAAAGATTTACCACTTCCAAGCGTAAGTATAGTTTTGAAGTAATTGCACTAGCGTAATTTAAAGAATCTGTTTCGCAGGCATGCGCAGTTAGTTAAAAGCCATACGTCCGTGAGCATGCGGCATGGTACACAACAGTACTAAATCTCTTTTTACCTGCTAAGCACTACTTTCTCGCGAAAAAAATAGAGAGATATAGGTTTTTTGCCTCAAAAAAGCCACCAACTTAAAGATCGGGAAAAAAACATAAGAAGTTAAAACGTATTGAGTATCTTGCATAAATTTATAAAAGAACATAATTTAGAATTGAAGAGTGCAGAACCCAGTATTTCATCAAGAATGGTGTGTTTTAAAAAATTCAATCAAGAGCCTTGCCTTATTTTGTCATGTTGTTTAATTAATTATGAATAAATAAAAATCTAGAAATTTTGTAATTTAGAAATGAATTTTAGTAAATACTTGTTAATTGTCAATGACAAATTCAAATTAAATTATTGTATCAGGTTCATTAAAAGTGGAATGGGAAGGTCTTGAAGCTCATATTGTCCGTCCTGATGTCAAAGCTACAAACGGAATTATCCATGTCATCGACAGAGTAATGATGAAAAGAAGAGATCTTACCAAGTCTGGAGCAGGATCTTGGAGCCCATCGATTATCACATTTGTACTCCCAGCTATTTTCTTCTTGATTTAAATACAATTTTAATTGATTATTCTAATAAAATTCGAAATTTTTGACATCAAGTGTGGAAATCTGAAAAGAAAAGGAAACTTTCGAATCGCTGGTTTATGTACTTATATATAATTTTTTTTGAAAACTCACTAAAAATCAATGTTTTCTGTTTGTATATATTTTATGCAATGATGTTCATGTTAGAATGTGTTTCATTATGATATTTCAACGTTTCAAGAATGTAAAAGATTTCTTGGAGAGTAAGCTAATGCACTTTTTGAAAGTTAAAAAGTCGTACATGCTTTGTACAAATAGAAAGTAATAAAGCATTCTGTGAAAATATTAATTTTATTGTCTCTAAAGTTTTGACAATGTTTTAACAATGGACTTACAAATAGAAATATTTACTTAACATGTTCTTTGTAGTGAATTTTGTAACCTAATTAAATGGACTGGTTAATTGACTGCTAATTGTAATTTTATCAAGAAGGCTGTCATGCTGCATCATTTTCGTGTAATATTGTAGAAATTCTTCTATAATGGTGTTAAATAAACGTAACCCATTCTGATAATAAAGCACCTAGAAAAATGATGCCATCAGGATATTCTAAGAGCAATGATATACCTACATTTGGTATTATTAGAATCTGCTTAACGGGTAGATTTCTTTTTGAATAGTTTTGAAAAAACTTCAAGAAAAAATAAAACTCTCAAGTGAAACGTAAAACTGTGTTTGAAAAGAAGCAATATTTATGTTTCTTTCAATCAACAGATTTTGTATATATCTCGACAGTATACTTTCTTAACATTTAAACATGACTCTCAAGCTCAATGTTTACTATTTATTTGCTGTTATATTTATAATGCTAAATGTGGCTGCAAACATTTAAATTTTATGTTATTTTGCGTCTCTAAAATAATCTCAGACTGAATTTAAAGAAATAAATAAGCATTTTTGTATGTAGAAAACAATTCACCTTTAATGGAGTTTTACAAAATCGTATGCATGTTAGAACCTTTATGTCAGTTTAAGCTCTAAAATCACAAGGTTCAATTAGGTAGTATGCATATCTGACTAGCTTGTAACATATCTGGGATAATGATAAGCCACATTGATTGTAGATTTCCTTTTATTTACCAGTAGATCATTTCTTCTCACTTCTTTAAATACATTTCTGAAAAGCTTAACAATGACTCATCTATTGTAATTATTTCATACAAAAATATACGTAGAAAATTAACTTTGAATATGGTTCAATTTATTTGTCTTCTTATTGTACCATTTTTTTCTTCCAATGCATTGCTAGTTCTGTGCCAATCAAAACTAACAACACATCAAATAAAATAGGTGCTTTTATTTTTGTCCACATAATTTTTGTGTATTTAAAGGATTACATAAGGATTATAAAGGAATTTTTTTGTTTGATAAATCATAAGCTGTTAGTTAATATATATAAAGTGTAATTCAGATTTTTTTAGAATTAATAATGCATTGCCAAGAGATTTTCTAATTGCCAATAAATTCTAGAGGTCATCCATTTATTCTGTGTTCAAATAAATAAATGCCAATTTGCATTTATATTAATTGTGAGATGTTTCTGTCAAAAATGAGAAAAATAATTTCGTGTAAATTCATATTTCAGCTTAAAAATTTAAATCTTTTATAGTTATGCAAATTTATTAATAAATCTTCCTTACACTTTTTGAAAATGGATATTGTATGAAAGGAGGGAAGTCATCGAGTGGTGTATAAAATGAATTATTAATTAAGAGCTTTGGAAATATGTAGCAGATTTTTTCATTCAATTTATAACTGTTTTTTATTTAAAAAAATGTTTAAGATTTGGTTTTAATAATATGTCCATTATTTTTTTTTTATTTTTAATTGGCGACGAATTAATTTTTTCATTTAAAAATACTGAAAGGTACGATCAGATATTTCATCCAAGTGTACCCATTTTTGAGCTTTACTTGTGTTGCAAAATATCATTAAATATTGCATACACATTGTTCAAAAATATTAATATATTCCCAAAATTATTCAAAAAGGCTGTTATTGTAAAAACTTCAGTCTCGTCATAGCTTTCTCGTTTGAAATGAAAGTTTTAAAATCTTTAAATCAACTTCATATCAGAAAAATTCTTGCTAGAGCCCATTTGTAACGACTGATTTTGATCATATATTGTAATGATTTTAATTTCTATTAACAGGCACATTTTGTTACAACTTTTCTTGTAGAAAACTGCTGTTATCTAGTCACTTTAATAATTTTAATTACAATCATTTATTAATAATCACATATAGAAAATTTTACGATTGTTAATAATTGTTCATAAACATATATGTATATAGATGCATTCTAATCTTTTAAAAAATAAAGTATATTTATTTTATTTATTATCATTTAGGTAAGTGTTCCAAACTTTACAGATTATTATATAGGCATGAAAATGTAAATAGTTTCTGCACATTCAGCCTATAGATGGGTTACTTAAATATGATCTCAATTTTTGGGTTACATTCACTGCCAATAATTTCATTATTTCATATGTGCTTTTCTCAATTGCACGGCTGAAGCTTTAGCCCAGTTCTTAAGAAGTAATTTTCCTCCAAATGTCATAATATATGAAATTTATGATCGGAAAATATCGAGCTTTGTAATATGCGTAGCTAAATCGGACAAATTTTTGATCAGTTTTTAATTTTATGTTAATTAAAACAAAAAGTCTCCATCTTTAATTTACGAAAAACTATGATTGTCATTAGCAGCAGATTTGTATTATAAACTATGTGTTATGTATATCTCATCTATTAACTTTATTAATTTCTATTTTGATGCAATGTTGCTGTTGAAAAATGATATGTCAATGTGTTGTACTAAATTTTGAAATCAATGAAATTTGTAATGTTATATATTTAAGAAAGAGGTTATGAATTCATTATAACGTGGATGTATTAAAAGTGTTTTTATTTGATAAAATATATTTGTTGTTTCTTGTGCTTTGTATATTTTATAAATATAAATTTAGATACCTTGTAATTTAAGCTAAAACCATGTGTGATGAAAATGACCATGTTTTACTCTTGAAAAAGGATCCGGCCCTAAAATTCTAAAATACTCATTTTTAAAGATTTGCCAAATGATTCTATTTTCACTATGACTTTATTATTGTTGTTTTCATACATAATTTGATCAAAGTTGTTTAATTATCTATTTGAATTTTTGCATTTATTTACTCCATTCTTCAGTTTTTCTTATGTCTTTTATTGTATTATATAATGACGTTTGTTGTTAAAGACTAACTAAATTTCTTATATTTTGAAATGTAACGTTTCAGTTCAGCTCTTCGTAGTATATTAGGCCGGCCTTTCCATCAACGACATTAAAAGTCATATCTTTATTTGCAAGTGTTTAAATTGTTTGTTACTATAACATAGGTGTTTTCTATTGAATGACTCTTCACATTGAATGTATTAAATATAAATCATTAATAAAGCCATAGAATCGTAATTTATTCATTAGTTTGGCATGAAGTTTGATTATGACATGAAAGATGATACTTGCTGAGGAGAGGGCTAAACATTCTACATTTTATGCGATGGCAGATATTAAAATAACTATATTGTTTAGTAGTTGAAATACTTAACGAATTAAAACTTAATAATTAAAGTTTATTGTAATATAAGTTCTTTGAGTTATGGAAGCTTTATTTTGAAAAGACAGATAACTAAACCTTGATATCATTCAAATAAAAAAACACATTAATTAATACGTAATGTAAAACATTTAACTGACAAATACTTTCATGACAAAATAATCTTCATGATTGCATCGTTTATTATGTGATGCAAAAATCTATTTCCAATTTTTTAAGTTAATTTTTACAAAATTCTTACATAAAAATAACAACAAAAAACGCAATCATGAAACAAAAAAAGCATTTTGCTTCTCTTTTCTCAGTGTTATAGAAATTTCCCATTCAAAAAAATGGTGATATTTCTTAAACAATTTAATTTATTTTAAAATAAGATAAAAATCCTCTTTGAAGTAAGATTCATGATTTTAAAATAGAATGTAAGACTTCACGTTATTTTGAAACAAATTTTTCCCATGAAATCAAATGCTTGAAAATTTCTTCCATCCTTCAGCTGACAAAAAGCTTACGAAATGATATTAATAAAAACATTATTTTTTTAAACCGAAAACGGTTAGAAAGTTAAATAACAGATTTTTTTCGAATTACCAGTCGCTGGAAATACTTCCCTCAAATCGCTAATAGCTAAGCAAATTTATTTTAAATAACTTTATGAGTTCCACATCACTGAATCAAATACATACTGAAATTTAAGTGCTCACGTTTTCCGGTAATTTCCGGTAATCCATTAATTACTTTTATGAGCAGCAGCTTTTTTAAAGAAATATACCACCATGAATATTTAAAGAAAAAGTAATCTTCATATAATATTTTTTGGGATTTTAAAACAGAATATAACACATTGCTTGATTTTGAAATATCATTTATTTACTCCATTCNTATATATATATACTCCCCTCAAATGATTAACTGCGAAAAAAAATTTCCTTCCAATTCTAAATAAGGTGATCACCGAATCAAGTACACACTGAAGTTCAAGTGTTCACATTTTCTGGTAATTGGTATTTCTGTATTAATTACCTTAATAAAGTTTAGCTTTTCTAATGAAATAGTCCTCACTCCAATGTTTTCATAGCTATCTTAGGAAGAATTTTTCTTTGTATATTATTTATGGGTTGAAATCGGGTTAATAAAGTGTAGAATGTTTAGCATGGCTGTCTCTTATATTTACCTCTGTGCACATTGTGACAATCTGTGGTATTTATTTGCTTCTGTACAGACGCATTTTAAGAGGTAACCCTCCTAATCTATCGCAGTTAATATGTAAGAAAAGATTATTAGAGCTCACACAGCAAATACCATGTAAGTAACATTTTTTGAAATATAAAGACAAAAAACCAAGATGCCTTCACATGCAAGCATTACTAATTCCTAGTTGCTGAAATGTGTTCGGATAATTGTTGTAGTAAAATGAAAAAAAAAATAATAATAACAAAAAGGCTTTTAAACGAAGCAGAGAGACAGACACTCTCTTTTGGATATGTGAAACGAAAGTAGAATGAAGTTAATTTGTGTCGGCTAAAGAAAAGTAATCATTGTATTTGTGTCCATGAGTTATTGACTATTCAAGGTGTCATGAATGGGGTTTCCATATTCCCCGTAATGTACGCAACTTTACAGTAATGTGCAGTGGAAATGTAAAAATTTAACATTTAGTGTTTTGAATTTCGCACCATTACAAAAAAACGTAAGTAAAATAGAATAAAACGATTCTTGTGAACTTCGTTGCCTCTTTATTTTTCTCTTAGTAAAAATTATTTTAATTTTCTGAAGCTAAATTTATCTTTAACTCCATAAAACGTTCCCCTAATCTTTAATTAACTTCTAATAATATATTTTTTACCTTTGTTTTAACTGAAAGTATCTACAAAAGTTAGGAATGATTTATTTTTGTTTTTCTGTATGACTTTTTTCATTTGATCTAACACTAGAAAGTCTCACTGAAGTCTTATGAATGTTTTGCAATCTCTTTCGTAAAATGTATGTATGTCTTAGTTTATTCTTATTAGATTTGTTATACTTGGGTGTGCTAAATGTAGCGTTTCTGAATTTCTTAAATATTTTATATTATTTGCGGCTATCATATTTTAAAATTCAAAAGTAATTTTTCTAATGTTGGTAGATGACGATAAATTTAGCGGTAAATATATTTTTAAAAAATATTATTTTCTATGATTGTAAGAAACTAATATTTAGGATCGTCGTTGAACAGCACGACTACTAATGTTCAACTCCGTAGCCTTGTAATTTTAAACCCGATCCAGGAGATAAAGGAACTCCTGGATCAAGCAACTGGAGAAATATGCCTTCGTGTAGGACTTTTTTGAGGGAACAAACCCGCATTTGCGTTACATCTAGAGGAAAACCATGAAAACTTCCCATGGTTAGCCTGACGGCAAGGGGACTCTATCCCATGATCAATCTACTACAGAAGATATTTTACGACAGCACTGTAGTCGGTGCAAGTTAGATGCGGAATTCGTATCGTCCAGTCAAAGCTGGAATTCGAATCCGGTTCACTTTTTTGGAAGGCGAAAGCTCTATCCTCTGAGCTATCATGAATCAAGAAACTAATATTATAAGTTACTTTGATTAAGGAACTAATATTTACTTGACTGGGCTTGTGCTAACTTCAAATAACAACGACCCAAAAAACTTTGTACCGAGTGCAATATGAATTTATCCATTCATTTGTCATTAAAAAATTTTAATTGCTAGATAAATCATATGACAAAAACAAACATTATTTTTTTTAAAATCTTGCTTTAATCTGTGCTCTCTAATAGATAAATTTACTCTCAGCTGAGAGTATTTTTATAAATGAAGCTATTAAAATCTACTTAGAGAAAAAAGACATAAAAATAAAGCATTATTGATAAAATGTTTCATTCATTTTCAGAAATTTTTTAAGGCATTATTTAATAGAATTATTTCCACATCTACTACAAATTTTTAATAAATGCTACAGTGACAATGATTTTGATGCGGGCATTTAAGGAGCAAATAAAAGTTTTCAGGGAATTTTGAAGCATTCTTGAAATTAGAAGTAGTACAAATGAATATTTTTAAAGCAGTGGAACTTCTAGTGCTGTGTTTAAAATAGCATTTCGTTACAATAAACCATTGTTTAGGTATAAAAAAAAACAATATGACCATTTTTTTCCAAAGTCTGTAAAATAATTATTTTTTGATTAAAGGAGTGTAAAGATGGCTTTTTTAGGAAAACTTTATTCAAATGGCCTTAGAATTGAAAAATTTTTTCGTATGTGACAGCAGTGGAAGTATTTTGTGGGTCATTTTCAGTTACATTTGACTTAAGCAGTGTGCATTTAAATTAACCAGTGATCAAACAACTTAAATATTTTAAAATTACGATTTTTTAATATAAATAATGTTTTAAAAGTACCATTTCAAATTTCTTTAAATTTTATGCCTTTTTCCCAAACAATTTGATGCTAATCTCCGAAAGATCTCTGTAAAGTTCTAAGAATCCACTTTAGAGTTAAGCATAAGCAGTCTAATAACTCTGTAAAAAATGTTTGCACTTCAGCCAAATTGTGTTTCTCAATAAATTTAAACAATAATATTCTGATCTTTTAAATTCAAACAACAGTTTTCTGATATCTTTAAAATCTATATTAAATTGGAAAATTCAATTAAAATATTACAAGAAAATATACCGTCAATTTTATTGAGAAGTTATTAATAGTCCCTTTTATCTATGAAAATTAATATCTCAGAGAACAAAATCGAAATTCACACTTTCATTTCCATATTATTTTTCTGAGATCCAATGCCAACATATCGAAAGTATGGATAAAAACATTTTAGATATTCTATTAAATTGCTAAGAGATATATAAAGTAATGATAGTCAACAAGCTATCATGTTTTGAACAAGTAAGATTGAAATTAAATGGTGTACAAACTTCCACGTTACCAATATTATATAAGGAAAACCATTGAGAATATAATATTAGATACCAAACCCTTTTGCTGATATGTTGAACTTGGAAATTTTCCAAAAGAAGAGGAAAACTATAGATAAAAAGAACTTTGTTTAAAACTGTGTTTCTTAGTTTAACACTGTGTTTTAAAACTCTTTGCGTTATGAGGAAACATTAATTTATGAAAATCGCCTCACTTTTGATTTTTTCGAATTATAATTTTATCTTTTACAACTTCTTACGGTCTGACAGCAGTCTTGCCTTATGGCAGTCCATTCTCGAATGTTAGAGAGATTATGCGCCTTCACGCTATAATCCATGCATTCACGCACCTATGCTCCGATGTAACTGAGCGAGCGCAAAGTTTGTGTCTTGGGTAAGCGCTTAGTTTAGAATATGCGTACGAGATAATAGCTGCGAGTACTAAATGTCCTAATTGTTACAACTTGATACGAAGCAGTTAAGCTACAATCAAATTGAACTTTGGAGCAGTTTTTTAATTTTTGGTAGAAAGCACTGAAGTGTCATCAGTAACTGAATTCAAACTTGAAGTTTTAAGTTTTACAATGCAGGCTTAAGAAATATACACAAAACCCTTAAAAAAACTCTAAATACAAGCATGCACTAAAATTATTATAAATAAATTTCAGCAACACTATTTTGAGTTTGATTGCTAGCCTCCATTAGTTGCATGTTTTTGTGAAATTTTGAAGAACATATTTTAGTACGGTGTGTGATTGAAAGGTAAGTTTATAATCGTTTACTTATACTAATAGATGATTTTTAAAAATGCATCCATCTTTAGAGGCATAGGATGGATGTCCAAGGTATAATACAGGGTGGATATAATTAAAGTTCAGCTTTGAAATGATCATAAAAGGAAAAATGCTGGATCAAATGTTATCGAGCTTGACAATAGTTTAGAGGAAGTCATAGGAATTTATTTTCCACCAAAAAAAGTTCCAAGCTCACTATCGGGGTATGATGCTGTATGCAATATTGTTAAACGAAATAAGGATTGGAATCTAATTTACCTTACTGCTGCACCTAAAAAGGGAAGGAAACCAGCTTCTGTAGAAACCGAGAAAGTTGTTGCAATAGCAATGACGGAAGCACAAATGGAGAACTAGAAATCTCTTTCATTTGATCCGTATTCGAAAACGATTGCATTTGATCCGTACTCGAACCCTCTCTCTTTTGATAAATACTTGAACCTACTATATTTTTTATCGATGCTTGAACCCACTATCATTTGATCGGTGCTCGAACCCACAATCATTTGATAGTTACACAAACCCACTCTCTTTTTATCAGTTCTTCGAACTAACTGTTTTTTCCAGTACTCGAACTCAACATTCTCTTCATCAATACTCTAACCCTTTCTCTTTTTAATTGACTTACGGCAGGAAGAAGCAAATGATTTATGCAAATGTGCTTCATACATCATTTTATTCTTCAGATAAAATTAATCTGTTAACTCAGTTCTCATTGTTAAGAATTGAGAATGTCTCCAACCATAGAGGATCTTGTTTTTCTCATAACATGTCCCAAGTAGCACCTAATACTAGGCAACAGCATCAGAAAAACAGTAAATTATAATGCTATCTTGCACAACCTGATATTAGAAATATACAATAGGTCACCTGTTCGCTCTTCATTATATAATACTAGACTATGCCAACTAATATTATCTAGCCTTCGCTGCAATATTACTTTGCATTGGTTTTTATGCTATGCAATATTAGATTTTATATTTTCTATTATTATCTTGCGTCATTTTATATTTTTGGAATGAGCAAGGGGAAGATATGGATGGTAGTTAAATAATTCGGTTATATAATTTTACTCAATTTTCTGTATTGTTGTGAAGCAATAAGACATAAAACAATAGTTTTGTAATGTCATTCTATGCATTTTGCTTAGCAATACGGAAATACCAAGTAAATTTATCTTAGCGAATTCTGCTAGAAATGAGCCTATTTAATCAAAATCTTAATTGAATTTATTAGTTTCTAAAACTTTCTTTATAAAAGCCATAACTTAAGCCATTTGTAATTTCTCAATTACCACTCATTATTTGTATTCTGAAATTATATTATAAACACCACACTGCTTAATTACAAAGTTAAATTTACATTTGAATTGAGTTGAAATTTTACCTTTTTCCCTAATTTATTTCCCCCAAAATATAACTATAAGTCTTTCATTTCCAAAAATATTAAAATAAAATTATATCTCGAATTTTTAAATTTATAATTTTTGTAATAATTGAAACAATAAGGCAAATTCAAAAATATTCAAATTACTTAATTGCATAATTTTTCTTTTTTCACTGATATTAAATTGAGAAATACTTACGTAAATTTATTCTTTTAGAATCTGAAATTTTACTTAACAAAACATTTAAAACAAAACTATAGGCAGCCGTAGAAATATTTTCAGGGAGGAAAGTCAGGAATGCCTTTAATATGAATTTTAATTTAAAAAATTTGCCGATAATGTTTTGAAATGTGAAAATAATTTTACATTGATACATCAGAAATTTTTTAAGACTTGATAATTAATTAAAGATGCAATGTAATAACCACAAATTTCAGCTGAAAAATTCGGGTAACTTAGGTAATTTAAATATTTTGAAGCCAAAAAAGAGTATAAAATATTGTTTTTTAGTAAAATTAAATTTGCACAAGCATTTAATTGTATATAAGAGTTGGACGAAAAAACAGGACATCTTTTTTTACTAAAAGTTGTCTTTAGTATTAATGATCCAAATTTGACTACCACAGTTACTTTTTTGAGAACACTCATATCAAAAAATTTTTGTTCAAAATCAATCAATCCCTTTCTTGTATTTCGCTGATAAGAGATTATGCATTAGGTACAAACATAGTAAAGACAAACATAACGTTATATGCAAGCATCTTATACGGGAATTTAAAAAAAGAAAGATGCAATTAAGTTTCTGGTATTAAGAAATCAGCCATAGAAAAAGCTATATTATGTAATTGCAGAACTTGTTTTAACAAAGAATATAAAAGACCTAAGATAAAATTTTAAGCAATATTCTTTTCTATGTTGACCGGGAAATTTTTTCATCATAATGTAAATGTCTTTCAGCGAAAAGTCAAAGAAATCTTTGTGATCATAATTACTTTATAATTATATTATTTTAAGCACGATAAAAATAAAAAAGCATAAGCTTTTTGTCTCAAATTTCATACGAATAATCATGTAAAAATTTCTGAAATTAAAATAGCAAACACAAATGCTGATAATAAAAATACTCTCAAGTTTGAGGTCGACCATGGAGGTTGTTGCATTAGCAGTGGAGGGAGCAACAGTGGGCAGCTAACATGACGCATGCATCCACACTTTGATCGAATAGACGTAGGGGAGTGTCGGGTACCCCTGCCTGCGGGTACCCCAGCCCACTGTCAATTTCACATATATAGAATATTTCTTCAATTCAATGGGCCATCGGACATTAATTGTTATATTAAAAAAAGATTATTTTCAAAGTTTCAAGTATTTATGCAGCTGGTAACATGGTAAACAATAGTTTTGAAAATATGTTGAATACAGTAGTCATGAAATTAAGAAAAATTGGTTGAATGTTTCGATTAAACTTCATTTTAATACTAAAAAAATAATTTTTTCTATACATACAGCATTAAAGTATGTAGTCTTAAGTTTAATTTGCACAAAGAAAGAAGTTTGTATGTAAAAAATTGTTCGAGTAATTACAAATTTACAAAAAAATTGGATTTCGGGTAGCCCCGCTCATATGAATGTCGGGAATCACCGCCCAATTTTATTTCGTCGATAAATGTACGGTTGCAAAGATTATTATTTTATTGCTTCAAATTTGAATGTTATATGCATTTTTAACAACAAATATATGTTTTAATATTATATGAAACATAAATTTATATATTTAAAAATGAAAAATTAAATATTTTTGAAATGTAATTGATATATCCAAATTAAATTTAATATCAAGAAATCATAAATATTATGATAAGCTATTTGCTTACTTATTTATTTTCACTTATTTGTGAACGAATCAATCTACAGAAGCATTTGAATGCAATCAAAATACAAAGTGAATTTGTAATTTTATAAGAAGTATTTTATATTAAGTTTATAAGAAGAGATCAACCAAATAAGTTTATATTGAAAAACAACTATTGTTATTAATTATTGTTACTTAAATTAAATTATTTTCGTTAAATATTTAATATAAATATATATTAATATTATAATATATTAATATACATTAATAATGATAAAAAGTATGACATTTGTTGTTATTAAATGATAGAATTCACTAAAAGTATATAAATATGTAATAAATAAAATAATTTTGTGATAAAAATGATAAATGAGGTTTATCTATTGTCAATACATTGGTCATTCTCATTTACACCTGAAAAAATAGCCAAAAAACACAATTTTTGTAACTGGGCGGGGCTACCCGACACATTTTGAAAAGAGCTGAAAAACATGTTTTTTTAAATTTCTATTTTTTTAAGTTTAACTATTCTTTTTTTGGTTTATTCTTTTTGCATTATTTAATTAGATGATAAAACAATAGAAACATACAAAAATATTGATTATTACTCTATATTATACAGAAATATAAGCAATACTCCTTAAGTGACTCTCCCCTACCGGTATACAATATATACCGGTATTTTGTACAGTATACAAAATTGCTCATTAAGTACTGCAATTCTACTTATACAGAATCAATCATGTTCAAGAACTTCAAACGTATCGATCCTGCTGTAATACAATCTTTTGCATTGAAATTCCTTGTCCGGTTGGAAGTAGACGAACATTGATCATGGAACATTTTGTGAACAGATGAGGAACATTCTTACCTAAATGGTAATATCACCACCCATAACTCCAGGATTTGGACCAAACAAATGTCTCATGTTATCTACCCAGATCTACTGTATTCTTCCAAAGCAGTCGACATCTCGACCTGTTACATGCACTGTGACTGCAGTTCGCTTAGCGTCAATCCTAAGACTTTTCGTGATACCTGAATTCTAGTAACGTGGTATTTTAGACACTACGATTTTTATGCTGGATGGGCCCCACCGCACATTGCTACATGTGTCATAGATTGCGTAAGCAACATTTCACAAATAAATGGATCGTAGGCCAAAACTTCCCCATTTCTGGGCTACCCCGGTCATTAGACCCTAAACCCTATGGCTTTTGGCTATGGGATTAACACAAAGTAACTGCTTATAATGATAATGTTGTAAACAATTTGCCGCAATTGAAAGATGCGATACACCAACATGTCAGTAACATCCCTCCAGATATGCTGAGAACTGCTGTTGAGAATGCAGCAATACGATTTAACTTGCTTTCGGAAAATAGTGGACGCCGTATTGAACGTGCTTTCCAACACGCTTCAGAAACGATTGAACAAGCTTTAAACTGTTGTTCTCAAGTCTTATTTCGTTAACCTCCCTGTATAATAATACCATCGCCATTTCATTATTGAGTTGTCTTTCACATTTCATAAACATGATGAGTTCTTCTATATCTGTATCTACTTTCCTAAAGTTTCTTCATTCTTTTGACATATTTTAGCTATATTGTCCAACAAAATAAAAGTTATTGCTTCAGAATAAATGTTTAGCAACCTTAAAATTCGTTCAATTTAACCCGCTACGTCTCTCTCCAGTCCTGTACCTGGGAATCACGGAACCAAACACCAGTTACCGTGTTCATATGAATAAACTCAAAGAAAATTATCTCTTTATTTAAAGAATAATGAAGGCTATTTTCAATAATAAACTAAAAAAATAATTTATATACATTCCTTAGCAAGCTACTCATATATCAACAAGAAGTTATCCTCGTTCACTCAAAACACTAGTAAGAGAAAACTAAACTTTCTGTCAAGAATAAACAACTCTGCTGGGGGACTCATAACCATTCATCCGTCGCCAAACCTGCTGGTGTCTTAAAATGTGATATCACCAACTGAAAATACTGGAAAGAGCAATTGTCTATTACTAATCGCCGTCTGATACTCTTTCCCTGTTTTCGCTACTATGCACTACATAGCGTATAAGTATCAAAAAAAGAAGCTATACTTTTTCATTTGAACTTATTAACTGAAATTAACTCATTAAATTAAGCATTTTAAAGTTTTTTGTGCAAATTTAGTATTTAAAAACAAAAAAGTACGAAAAATAAGTCTTATGACATTTCTATGCTTTCTAATAAATATTTTGAGCAATATATGTGCAAAAGCAATGTGAAGATAGCAAATAATTATTATATAGCTAAAAAAGTATATTTTATAAATCTGAATTTATGCCGGAAAATCCTTTCTATCAAACATGAATGAATAAAAACAGTTTTATTCAGATCTATACGAAATCATTTTAAATATTGTAATTACCATTTATCTCTGACTTGGAATTGTCTGCATTTATTTTAATCCATTGTTACCACAGCACTAAATAGCCTAAACCAATTATCAAAATTGTAGTTCAGCATTTAGATAGAGGTGTAACTTTAGCCACATATTATAAAACAATATTTTTTATACATGTAAACATAGACTGTTAGTAATTTAACCATATCTATCTTTATCATTTAATATTTATCAATTAACAGCTTATCATTACGTTTTATTTACAGCATAAACGTTTTATTTACAACATATTATTGTAACGATATTGCTTTTTTTTAATAAAACTAATATTTTTATAGTAGGGTCAATTATAAATACACAAATTTTTTTATATATTTTAAATTATAGACCATATAAAGTCTTCATAAAAAAATTAGAACAATTTTGAAAAACTCTGATAATGGAGAAGAACTGAAGATCCTCTTAAGTAGTTAAATCTAGAAGCGAAAATGGATGAAGAGCATATTATTTGCCTAAGTTTTTTTACCTTATTTATTTTTAAGAGCAAGAGTTAATACAATTTTCGTTCGAAAAAAAATTTTCCTGATGTTCAATAGGAAGGTTCAAATCATATGTCATCCAAATTGGAATGTTCCATTTTTTTAATATTTCTGTTTAGGTAATTCTTTTCAAACGCTTCAAGAATAAGGAAAATTTTCAAAATATTATCAATAAATATGATGGAAATGCGGTGCTATATTTATTTTAAGGAAAAATCTTTATGTAATTTATTTATAGTAATTTTTAGAGAAAAATTTTATGAATTTCTATCTCAAAAAAATATGCAAATTCGATGAAATAACGAAACACTTCACAAGAACAATTTATTTCTTACATGGAAATTCTGGTGTTTTTCCCAAAAACGCTCTCCTGAACAATATGAAAATGCTCTTTACCATTATAATTGGCCCAAATCCTTTGACTAAAATATAGTAATGAAAGTGTATATTTCTATTATAATCTAGAAATCTAACTTAATTATTTTTTCGCTATTACAATTAATGCTAATTTAAGGAGAAAATACCGATGATTAGTGAAATATATTTTCTTTAAACTTTATCGTTGGCTTTTAAACCATATAGAACAGCATACATTACTGAAAATTTCGCATAAAAAATTATTCTTAGAGATGATTTCTGTTTAATGGATAACTTATTTAAAACGAGTGTCATGGCTTTATTTTGACTCTTTGAAAGAAAGTTCTTCAAAGACAACGAAAGAACAAGTAAAAATTAGAACTTAACACTACTCTCACATCTTTTCAATATTAGACAGAAGAGGAAACACTAATTCTAGTGTTTTTCACCAAAAACGTGTCCTGAACAGTATGAAAATGTTGCTTATCATTATATCGAGTCACATTCTTGGATAAAATTCTAATACTGAAAATATACTTTTCTATTGCATTCTAAAGATCTAACTTTGCAATTATTTTTTCGCTATTACAACTGTTGCAAGCTTAAGGGGAAAGTGCGTAGATTAGTGAAATATATCTTCTTTAAACTTTATTGTTACCTTTTAAACCATATTAGACATTACTGAAAATTATGTATGAAAAGTTGTTCTTAAGGATGATTTCTGTTTAATCGATAACTCATTTAAAACGAGTATCATGCTTTTACATTTTCTTTATTTTGGATCTTTGAAAGAATGTTCCTCAAAAGACAACAATAGAACAAGTAAAAATTAAAACTTAGCGTTACTCTCACAGCTTTTCAATATTAGACAGAGGAGGAAACACTTAAGTGTAAGATAAATGCCCGAGGTGAAGAGAAAAATTGGTAATCAATCAAACAAGCATTTATTTAAAAAGGGTAAGCAAAGCATGCTTAGAAGTTCTTCCAATTTTCCAACTCTAAAAGTATGTAAAGACGATGAAGATAATACGTATGAATCATAAAACTCCTAAACTGGAATCCGATAGTAGGCTGACAGATATTTTCTGGTATGTATATCGATTAAAATTTACTGTATAAACCACTCGAGGGGCAAAAATTATCGGAAACAAATATCAACGGATCTAAACACGTTGGCGGCATTTTATAGAAGTTTTAGAGAAAGATTTTGTTTCGATATTTTTAGTCAAATCGATCAGTTAGCAATTTATCGACAGTTAAAGATTTATAAATAAATGCACTAAGCAAAAGTTTCTTAGATTACACTTCTATGCTAAAAAGTAGAAAGTTACTCTACCAGAAGCCAGGAATCACACATAAAGTATAATGTTCTCATTGTTTGTTGAATTTTTTTATTTACATAGTATCTTTATTTTTCTCAAATGTTCAAGCTATCTAAAAGTCTCAATTTATAAGACAAGCGAGTAAATATCAAAATTTACCATGAGTTAGTATATAATTTAAAGAATATGAAATTAATGAAAAATCAGTATATATAATAAATATACTTAGGTAAGTTTTAAAAAAAATATTTTGTTAAAAAATCTTTCTAAGCTACTTTATTTTGATACACAAAAAATCTAAACTTGCTGAAGTTCAAGAAAATTATCATACGTCTCGAAACCTACATCTTATTTCATTTCTGATAATACAATGAAAGGGAGTTAATAAAAATCTCAATAAAATAGAATATGGAGTATAAATAGAGAATTACATTTTCAAATTAAATAGAATGATGTTTGTTAATTTCTGTTGATGAAATATATTTATAATTAATTATTCATTTTTATTTATGTTTTTAAACTTCTGATCAAATGGGGCTGATTTTGTCTTGAAGCCAATTGCCTCATACCACATAATTCCTGTTTATAAATATCTACACAGAAAAGTGATTACATTATGACCACCCTCCATCTATAACAAAGGGTTCGCCCAGGTTTTCATTATTTCTCGCCCAGGAACAATGCTTTCATGGGGCATATTAAGACCCATAATCCTCATAGAACAATCCCTGACGTCTGTAAGCTACTTGAACATAGTTGCAGACCAGGTTCAACCATTCATGGAAACAGTTTTTCCCGCGGGGGATGGTGTTTACCAACAGGATAATGCACCATGTCATAAGGGTCGAATCGTCATGGATTGGTTCGAGGAACATTCCAGTAACTTTCAAGTCATGTCTTGGCCCCCAAATTCACCTGACCTTAATCCAATAGAACATGTGTTGTCCTACTTGGAAAACCAGATTCGTGCTGCCACGCTACCCCCTCGCAATGCGAGGTAATTGCAGGACCAGTTGGTGAGCGCTTGGTACCGGATACCTCTGACTACCTATCAGCACCTTGTGCAATCAATGCCAAGGCGGGTGCTAGCTGTTTTGAGGGCTAAAGGTTGTCCTACATGTTATTAGCAGGGTGGTCATAATGTAATGGCTCTTCGGTGTATAAAGATACAAAAGCAATAAATTAAAGAATAGTGAAAATTAATGAGAAAAAGTATAAAAGATATAATTCCAAGTTGCGAGATTGCAATAGTTGCTAATGCCACAACTGGAAGAATATGTGCAGAACATTTTTGTAAGAATTATTGTTATTATTTTTTATTATATTTTCTCTCGTCTATATCTTGTAGAAATTTTTGTTCTGCATCTTTATACACGTTCTCAAACCGTCATACTTGTTTGGTAATCAGACCTGTAACATTCTAAATTCATCCGAAAAATTTGTTCCCCATCTGGTAGTTCATACACTTCCACTTCAATTTTCAAGATTACGGTGTACGGTGTATAGTATCTGAATTGCTGATGGTTTCTTTTGCAGTATTCTAGGGGAATCTTACATATTCTTTACAATCTCTTTTCCAATAAACAGATAAGACTACAATGGTATGACTGCTCTCTATGCTGATGATACCGGGATAATAGTAAAATCCAAACACAGCCCTCAGTGAACTACAAAAAAGATACAAGTTATTCAAAAATGGTGCCTGGAGCGGAAATTTCAAGTAAACGGCCATCACAATTTCTAATCATCGGAAATAAAAGAAGAAAAAATACTATCACAAAACAAGTTAATTCTATTCAATAAAACAATACCGATAGTTGATAAAACTAAGTACTTTGGACTCATCCTTAATAGCAAATTCAACTTGAGCGATCACATCAAAATCATAACCTGCAAAGCACAAGCAGCATGCAGCAGACTCCAGGTACCACTCTATCAATCAAACATGTCTCTAAAGCTCAAAAGATTGCTCTATTTATACGTGATCCTCCCCATCCATACATATGTCTCACCAGTCTAGCCAAGCATAGCACAGACTCAGCTAAACAAATTAATTACCTGCCAGAATAAAATACTAAGTTAAGAAATAAATTACTAAGCAGATGGTTCGCAAGAAACAACACAATACACCACGACCTCGAAATAGATGCTATAGACAAACAGATCGCTAAATTAAATATCAAATTCAGTAAAGTAATCACCTCTTGCTCTGCAGCAAATTTCAATGAGATATTTCTATATAAAAATTTTACTGAAGACAAGAACATCAGACCAACGGCAGCATTGCAGTGATGCATCATATTCTAGACATCAAAAGCATATACATAACCTCATTTTCACCATACCAGCTTATCTCAAGTTATACCTCATATTCTTACAGTATGGTCTTACCACCCTACTGTATATAACTGCACAGTCAGAACTCCATAATCATCTATCCACATGAATACTCTTTTGCTTCATTTGCATTCGACCTCCTCATCAAACACCACAAAGTTCAACTAAAAGATCGATGGGGAAAAAAGCCGCAAATGGCCTCATGTGTCCAAATGTTTAATACAGTTAAGTTCAATTATTGGTTTCTTTTGTTTTTCTTAGAGCAGTGGAGGGTATGGTGCCAGGCGGTAATATACCGTCAACGGCTGAAACTGCTCCCGCTCTGACAGCATGGTAATGCCCCTCTGACGAAGCTAACATGTATGCCGGGATTTCGTGTTTGTAATTTCATTTAAGTGTTTGTCCTTTTTGATTTTTATTATGTTATTTCCGGTTACCAACATCTGAGCATCTCCTGTTATGATATTCCCTAGGTAATATTTAGTGTGTTATTTCTTGTTAATGCCTTTGGAATTTTTCCTACTGTAGTAATCATTTCAGTTTTCTTGTAAGGTAAAAATTTATCTTGCTCAATTTCATCTGAAAAAAAATTTCTCATATATATATATGGGTGATT
>NC_092214.1:52289333-52310731 GCF_043381705.1 Parasteatoda tepidariorum
GCTATCTATTTTGGTTATAAATCACTAAATAAAAGTAGCCAGGAAAATGACAGATTTTCATGGGACAAACAAATTATTGACAGAAAAAATTATTTTAAACGAAGTTTTAGTAAGCAATACCCTCTGCGTATATTCTAGAAATGCTTGCATAGGATAAGATAAAAAAATTAGATGCATGGGAAGTTTTGAAGCTAGTTATTATTGGAAATATTGTTTGGGACATGCCAGAAAAATGACATTTTGATATTCAATTAAATTTTTTAAGTATACAAAACAGTCAATGCTAGGGCAAAGTCATTTTAAAATGCTAACAGCAATGCTATTTATTAATTTCTTAAAAAAAAAGTTCTTTTAGTATTATAGTATTAGATCTTGGAGCAAGGGACAGTGAATATCATGTTTCGTGAGAGTCACCCATATATATATATGTATATATATATATATATGTGTGTGTGTGTGTGTTTGTGTGTGTGTTTGCATGCAATAGAATGAAAGTTACTGCATCAAATACGAACCAATATGGGCAATGTTCAGTAAATAAACAATGAAGTATTTTCAAAAACAAGGATTAAAAAGGTTTATTATTTCATACACGTCATATTCAAATATAGAGGCAAAAAAAAACTATTGCTGATCCTAATACAGTAAGCAATAAGAAATCCTCGGTCACCTAGTAATGCATTTTCTTATTTTTACAACAACAATCTAAGAGCCGATAAATGTTCTTTAAATCTCAGTTCAATATAATTCAATATACAATCCAATAAATGATATTAAAAATAACAAAAAGCAAAGGAAATAGTATTCTGGAAATCATATCTATTTGTTGGGATATTTTCCTGTTATTTGACAGTCGATTAGCAACCCCCTTAATTGATGAACTGATCTTTTCAGAACTGCTGGAGTTTTCCTATAAAATAAAAATAAGTAGTATCAAACCTAAACTACAAAACCACATCTAATGTAAACTAGTTACCACAATAACCACATTCAGATGTTTTGCAAAATAATGCGCAATTCTCTAATTAAATGCTTATTTCCTGTTTAAGCATTTAGCACATTGCATTTTTACTTTTTTAGTATAAATACTCTTTCATGCTAGATTTTCATAATATCTAATTTAAGTAATATTTGCAAATCAAAATCAACAGCTTTTTTGAATTTTAAATTTGCATCTCATACTATAACTTATATGCAATATTTTTCACAATTCATACCAATTTCATGATATTTTCAAAAGATTTATGTCTAATAAATAAAAAAATATAACAAATTAAAGGGTGTTAGAATATAACAAATTACCAGGATTTAGCTCAAACAAAAGACGTTCTCCAGCTACTTAGGTGCCATGACACTTGTTATTTATGAAGGAAATTTTCAAAGCCCAGACTTTTTGCGTAAAAGATTCAGTTAACGGATTAGCAAAACTAAACAGATAAATTTATTTGAAAAAATACCCCATATTTTCCAAAACTTAATAAATTTTAATCATGAACTAGTGTCTGCACCACGTGGAAAAACTCTTATAAAAACATGTTTTTTCGGGCTTAATTTAGTAATAAAATATTTTCTAATTCCCGTAGTTAAAATGACAAATTGCAAAACTTCTTAAGAAAAGTAATTTGTTATTTTAATTCAATGAAATATTTAGAATTTAAAAGACATTTAACAGAACATTATGAGTAATTTTTAAATTTACATTTATAATTTATGTAATAATGTAACAAAAAATTATTTGTATTTAAAAATTAAGTCTGCATTCTATTAAATTTAAATGCTTTTTGATTTCCAATACTTGAAACATTTTTATTAACATTTTGGAAAACGTAACAAAAAGTAATCCTCGTCAATATTTACAAAAGGTATTGTATGAAATTATGAAGTCTTTGACAGTTCAAAACTTTTAAAACTAAAATTAATTATTTAATAATCAATTTCCAACATACAGTTTTAGGAAAATTAGTTCAACTTTGACTCATATTATTATAATAATATTATTATCATATACTATTACACCATGCAAATTTGCTGCAATTTTTCTAAATATTAGCAATAAATCATGTCATCAAATGTCATGTCAGATCCGTCATCATGTCAGAAGGAATAATTTTCACAGCAATATGGTTTATGAGGAATATGAGGAAATAATTTTCACTGGAATGTGGTTCTACTGGGTATTACGAAATAATAGTTTTAACTGTATAATAGTTCAACTGGGTATTCTGAATGAATACTTTTCACTGCAATATGGTTCAACTGTATTAAACGTACATGATATCACAGTTCAACAAGCTTCTAAATTTCAAACAGTGTATGCAGTAGTTAATAATAAAAGTGATTGCCAAATTTTGATTTTAAGAATATTTCTTTCGTTATCTGATTAGTTATCTCTTGTTATCCCTAAACTTAATCACCCCGTGTAGTAAATGGTGACTGATGCACGTTAAATCTGTCGAGTTGCAAAGTCCTCCATGTTCTCATAACAAATCAATACCTCTGGGGGTACAGATCCAGGAATTTCCTTGTCTTCTGTATTGGTTCAAAATTACAAGGCTACGGAGTTGAACATTAGTAGTTGTAAGCCTAAAATTGGGTCGGCAGCTCAACGACGGATAGAAAAAATTTAAAAAAAAACTTAATTATGGAATTATATTATACTGTTCTATCCTATTAACATGTTTATTTCGAAATAGTCAGATGAAGTTAAAAAAATCTTAAAAGGACTTTTTTGCATAGAAAAAGTTTAAATGTAATGTAAGCAATTTATGTAAAATTTAAGAGAAACAAAAATAGGAGTTTTGATTTAAATACGTAAGTTCTTCAAGCACATATTACCTAGTTTCTCATTAACAGAGTTGCAAAACTATCTGTTTTTCCTTATACACTTCTCTAGAGGGACTATTTTTTCGATGTATTATTCAATGTTATTTATTTTGTAGTTAAGTAATGCCTATTTTTACCTATAAAATAAATAACATTGAATGACATATTCTCCCAATTCTGTGTGATATGTAGATTCCTCGTTTACCACGTGCTTCAGCTGATTTTTGATTCGCTGTGCAAAAAACTGAGTCTGATCGATATGTGCCTTCTCCGATCATGTCTTACACTTCGGATTCCACTCAAATGAAGTTTTCTAAAGGGCTTTATATTTTAAAATGAAAGCATGATGCCTAAAGGCCAAACATAATATCCAATGTTTTACTTATTTTATTCTCTCTAAAATTACTGATTCTCCAGTAAAAAGTTTTCTGTAATTTCATAGAAACTTTCCATTTTTAATTTTTGCTATAATTTTACAAAAGACAAGTGATAAATAATGGTTTCCAGTAGATTCATATGTAAAAGATTTTTACAATGTAAACTCAAAATACCTCACATAACACACAAATAAATAAATGGATTTTTCACCGGTTAGCTTGCATTATATTTGATATATCCAAGAAAAACAAATCATATTGTAGTGTATCTACCACTAAAAAAAATACAATCCCAATTCTCTAGTATATAAGAGACGTTAACTTAATTCTATGGTGGAGTACCTTTACATGGACGATGGTTGACTTTGTCGATAAGAACTCACCCCCCCCCCCACATTGGTGACCTTCGGACGTGATGTGAACATGCCTATCTTGACAGCATATCTTACTTTGATCTAAACACGCCTGCATCGATGGGTGGTCCACATTGGACAGTTGACCTGCTACTTGTGACTGCGACATTATCCACCTCCTCGTGCTGTTGCTACTCAGTTTCAATCACACGCGACGTACAACATATTCACTCGACTGCTAATGACAAAGCAGGAGCGACCACGATCGTGAACTTAATACAGCTCTCACAATCAGCACTGAAAAAATACGGTGATCTTAATGCAGTTCTCCAAGCTTCTCACAAGGCAGCAATGGGTCAACTAGTGGTATCCATTCATCGAATTCTATCAGAGATATAATTCTGGTGGGTAAGTACTGTAGTGTATCTACCACTACAAAAATACAATCTCAATTCACTAGTATATAAGGCATGTAAACTCGATTCTATGTCGCGGTACCTTTACATAGACGAAGGTTGACATTGTCGGTAAAAACTCACCCCCACACTTATCTTCATTGAATTAGTAAACAGTTACATACAAATACATGTTAATTGTAAAGGATTTTCTCTAATTCAGAATTGTCAAGTAAAATTACTTTGCAAGGTATTGAAAAAGAAACAGTTTAAGTATTATATCTAAAAAAGTCAGCTATCCACTTACCTTAGCATCAGAAATTGAAATCATTGGAGCTTCTGGATCAGTTGAATATCGCTTCTTTCCAATTTTTTTTTCTGACTTGGACACAATGCTAACATAAATAAACTCAAGAAAAGCAGCAAAGACCAAAGACTCACAAACTGCAATCCACACGTCACTTGCCTTTGTATAAGGAGCAGGAGGAATAAAACTGCTGATGTCTGATCCGATGTTTAACATTATATACATGATGACCAACAGCAAAGGTACTCTAAGTATTGCTAATTTAGGTTTGATCCAGAAAGATAACCATGATAAGATGACTAAGATAATAAATGGAACATACAATCTTGTAATGTAGAATCCTATGTTACGATTGAAAACGAGGGTAACTTCTAAAACTTTGTATCTTGCTATGGAAAGAAAAACGATAATGAGCATGTAAAAGAAGATTCATATGAGAAAATAATATACAAGAGAAAATTATATACATATTATTGAGTTCATTCCGTTTATATCAATTATATTGGACAGGTGGTATGACGAACTCTGTTTCTTAAGCTTACTGCTCTGCTATATTTCTGTAGGTAAAACTTAAACTATTGTACGCAATCTCACAATTTCCGTGCTAGAAAAATTGAGATACTCTTAGAATAAATATTACTACAGCATTTAGCCTCAATAGTATCGCTCAATGGTGTTGAGCCCATATCCAAGAGGTCATGAGTTCGATCCTCAACTGCCGAAGACTACCCGTGTAGTAAATGGTGCCTGATGCTTGTTAAATCAGTCGGGTCTCAAAGTCCTCCAAAATCCCATAACAAATCAATACCTCTGGGGGTAATGAAATGGAAATTGATCATTCTCTGGTACAGATCAAAATTAAGATCTACGGACGACGTAAGTTACGAAATTGATTCTGCTTTGTTTAAGTGCTAGAAGCTAATACACTTTTAAGAACTGAGGTTCTCTGACCTTTAGCCCTTGGGCACTCCTACCTCATTTGAAATACACTGCATTGGTCAAACTATAATGGCAAACTGTCTAAAAAACTAATTCTACTTTACAGAAAAAAATACAAGACAATTTTATGAAACACCAAATTTATTTAGATAATTAAAGGTGTTTTTATAGTGAATTTTATATTTTTTAACGTAAGTGAGATTATAATGCTTCAATAATCGATTAACCGTTATGAAGTAATCATAGCTAACGATTTTTTTAAAATGATTGCAGAATTCAAAGAGTATGAATTAAATCAATTAAACACTAAATTTTAAATTTTTTGTAACAATCATCTTTCTTAAATGTAAATGTCTATATCGAAGCCTAGTGGTAGAAAAACTAAACGAAAAATCGCCAACGAACATCAAATATTTCAAGTAAAATGGGAATTGGAATATTTTTGCTGTGAAGTAAATGGTAAAATAATATGCTTGATTTGCATTAGTACCATTAATGTACCAAAGTTATATAATATTAAACATCATTACGAAAAACATCAATCAAAATATGATAATTACGAAGGATTGATGAGACAATAGAAGTTAAAAGAGCTCAAGTTTGGTATGCAAAAACAACAGTCAATATTTAGTAAAGTATTGCAAGAAAATAAAAAGGCGGTACATGCAAGTTACGTCTTGTCCTAGTTGATAGCTAAACACTCGAAGCCTTTTACTGAAGGTGATTTCATCAAGAAATGTCTAATTAAAGCTGCAGAAATTGTTTGTCCAGAAAATTCGACTTTAAACAATTTTCAAACCATTTCTTTGTCTCGAAATACAGTTACGGAAAGAATTACCGACTTGGCCGCCAATTTAAATAATCAGATCAAGGCAAAATCATCCTGTTTTGAAAGTTTTTCCATTGCCTGTGATGAGAATACGGACATTGGAGGCATAGCTCAATTAGCTATGTTTCTTCGTGCTTGCGACAAGGATTCAACCATTTTTGAGGAATTATTGGAGCCAATACCGATGCATGGTACTACTGCAGGACATGATATATTTAATAGTGATTTTAAACTTCTGCAAAAATACAATCTACCTATGTCAAAATTAAATTCTGTAGCTACAGATGGCTCTCCTTCCGTAACCGGAAAAAAACAACGGCTTTGCAGCATTACTACAACAAAAACTTTGTGAAATTCACGGTTTAAAAATTCATCATACGCATTGCATTATACATCAAGAGGTACTATGCACGAAGGTAATCAAAATGGAGAATGTTTTGTCATATATGAAAAAAGTTATAAATTTTATAAGATCTCGAGGCTTAAATCAACCTACCATAGCGAGGTACGTTGGTTATCTTGCTCCAAGGTTCTCAAACCATTACGGGATTTGAGAGAAGAAATATGTAAGTTTTTATAAACTAAAAATCAAGATGCAAGCTTGTTCCGCGATCAGATATGGTTGCAAGATTTATCTTTTTTGGTTGATATTACCAAACACTTACCCGATTTAAATTTATTGTTACAAGACAAGGATCAGATCATTACGAACATGTATGATGTAATTAAAGCATTCAAATGTAAACTATGTCTTTGGGAAAGGCAACTGAAAAATGAAGATTTAACGCACTAACAGATCTAGTTTGGATGACACTGAATCGTATCAAAAATAAGCAAAAAAAATTCATATCTTAGAACAGAATTTGAAACAAGGTTTAAAGATTTTAATTCTCTGGAAGACAAATTTTGTCTGTCTTCTACGATTTTCTCAATAAATATAGACTCAATATACAGTAATATGCAAATGGAAGTGATTGAGATTCAGCGAGACTCAAACTCGAAGGCAAAATTCATTGAAGTGGGCGTGCCTGCATTTTACAAATATTCACCGGCAAGGTTTACCGGCAAGGTTATGAAATTATTTCCATGTTTACTTATCAGTGCGAGCAATTACTTTCTGTTATGAATTGAAATAAATCTCCTGTCTGAAAGAGCATTAACAACGCTCACGTTGGGTTAATTTTGAAAGTAGTCGGCCAATAAAATTTCTCCCGAAATAGGAAAGATAGTAGCAGAGAAGAGGTGTCATGTATCAGGACGTAAACAATAATTTAACTTTATATACACTGGTGTGCAAAACTTAAGCAACAAGTGGCTTTTCGGCCACAGCTCCCCACCAAAGAATAATAAGATAGCCATGAAATTGCAGTATAATATGCACGTAATTCAGTAGAAAGATTATTTGTATGCAAATTTTAGAAATAAAACGTCGTAGGTGATGTAAGTGTACGTAAACCTTGTGGGTCGGCGAGCGCGAAGGTCAAAGCTGTGATAAAAGGATGAAGAGCACCGTAGTTAAAAACATTCGCTGCAAGTGCAAGTGATTTGTTTTGTGAAACATGTCTTCAAGAAATCATTTAGACGACTTTACTCGAGGAAGAATGATTGGGAAGCTTGAGGAGGGGCGTAGTGTGACCAGTGTCGCCGAAGAGTTCGGGATCAACAAAAGTGTTGTTTCTCGTGCTTGGAATGCCTTTAAAACTACTGGTACAGCTGTTCGGAAGGTTGGTGGTGGCCGTCCAAGGAAAACAACACCAAGAGATGACCGTTACATTGTCCTCCAGGCGAAAAGAAACCGTTTTCAGTCAGCGAGCGCCATATCTCAGCAACTGTGCACAGCCACAGGACGACAAGTATCAAGATTTACAGTGGCCAGACGCCTCCACAAAGGTGGCTTATTTGCTAGACGTCCTGAACGCTGCATACCTTTAAAAGTTAGCCATCGGCGGCACCGTTTAGAGTGGTGCAGAGAACACGAAACCTGGACACCTCATCAATGGAGTCGCGTCCTCTTCACAGATGAGAGTCGTTTTAGTGCTACAAGCGATTCTCAACGTCAGTTGATCTGGAGAGAGGTTGGAGCTCGATTTCATCCCAATAACATCGCGGAAAGAGATCGTTACGGTGGTCCTGGAGTTGTCGTCTGGGGTGGCACTATGTTGAACGGGCGGACTGAGCTTCAGATCTTCGAACGAGGCTCTGTAACTGGAGACCGCTACTGCAATGAGGTAACCCTACCCCATGTGCGTCTGTTCTGAGGGGCCATTGGACCAGACTTCATTTTTATGGATGACAATGCCCGGGCACACCGTACTGCTAATGTTCAAGAGCTACTGGAAAGTGAAGATATCACACGAATGGATTGCTCAGCTTCCTCTCCAGATCTAAATCCCATAGTGCATGTGTGGGAAGCATTAGGGAGACGTCTTGCGACACGACAGTATCCTCCTGGTAACACCCATCAGCTGAAAGATGCGTTAAAGGAGGAATGGAGACGTTTACCCCAAGAACTCCTGGATAATCTGGTGCTTAGAATGGAGAGACGATGCCAAGCAACAATTTCAGTAAGGGGAGGGCATATCCCATACTAGGGATTATCTGCCAGTTGTACTTACGCTTCTTCAGGCAATCATGTGTAACGCCACTATATGCCATACCCTACTTTAAGCTTTACATTCATTTCTGCGCCATTATTCTTTTACCATCGCTTAACTGCAAAATAATGTACATCATATTTAAATTTCATGTCAATCGGATGATTTCTTATAGAGGTATGACAAAAAACGCACTTGTTGCTTAAGTTTTGCACACCAGTGTATGCTTATTAGAATGTACAATTCAAAATAAAAATATTTGGTTCAATGAACATTGCCTTTTTTTTGCCTCCCTCCTAAAGTTAAGCACTGTTTATTTGGCCAAAGTTAGCTTTTGAGTTTGACACCCCTGCCTTAGAGTAATTACGAGAATGACGCACCGCCTACTGCGCTACCGAGACTTAAGCGTCAAACTCAGAAATTGGTGTGAATGAAGTATTTAGCTTATATTATAAACTTGAATTCACAACCGGACAAATTATTATTAAGATGTTAGTTCAATCAAATATTATTATTGCATAATACTTAATTTCTAATTCAATAAAATCGTGTTTAATACAGAAAAATCTCACCAGAAGTGAAATTTGTTATTCTTGAGCCCCAACCAATTGATTCTAATTCAAACGGCAATACATTAATTTTTTCAGTTTTCCCCACAGGATGTGATTGCCTAGGATCCCAATCAATTAACAAATCCTTCATACTTTTTCCATCTGAAATCATTAAAAAATACATTATTGAAATTATTTAACATTAAAATATATAAAATTCATCATAAAAATAATTTAGAACTATTTATATTCCAAATGGCTACAAATCTTTAAACTCTACCTCATATTATAGCAAGCTAAATTTTGGGTAAATTAAAATAATGCAATTTCTTAAAGATTTGATCACTACCTTTCAAAATATCTGAGCAGTTTTGAAATTAAAAAATAACAGTTTCCTATGAAATTGTACGGAAAGAATTGTCTATTCTTTAACAAATACAATGCAGGTATATATTAACATTTGTGACTCAATCTGGCATTAAATAATGCATATATTAATCAGTGAATACATTAAGACCTGTTGATTTGACAAAACTGTTGATTTTAAAGAATTAGTCTTTTCAGGGATAAAATTAATTACTTTTGAAATATTTATCAAAAAATATCTTAAAATATAACGTTATAAATTCAGTACTTGAAATGCACAGTATGACATTGAAAAGTACAGGGTACTTGTATTTAAGGTAATGGTATTTAAAATCCGTAAATGAGAAAAATGCAGAAACTAAATCAACCTTATTATCAGTAGATACTGCTTCAACCATAGATATTCTATTAAAATTAATTCTGTAGCTCGCCACCAGGGACCAAAGTAGCGAATTAAAAGAAGTATTTAAAGTAAATAAGCACAGTGAGTACAAAATGCTAAATTTTACATGTATTTCAAGGTTCACTTTTGTATCACATTTACATTCACAACATACCAAATACCGATACCTTACAAAAATATATTATCCAAATACTTCAGTCGTTTAGTTCCTGGCTTCTTCAATAGTATTCCCCCCTATTTACAAATGTTTTCAAACATGGACTAATTAAAACGGAAATTAGAGGAAAATATTATTCCAATTAATGGCATTGAGAACCTCTTATAACTTTATTTTTCACCCAATATGTTTCACAAAATATATAGTGACTGCCGATTTTTGCTTACATTAAATGGCATCCTGTTTTCCACTAGTATGTTGTACACCTTGTACTTTTGTATATGCAGTTTTATTTGTGTGAATTCAATACTAGTAGCTTTTATGGTTACCATTATGGGCCACGTGATCCCAGGTAAAGGGAATATTCCAAATATGTATGCTTCTTTTTGTGTAAATAATAGTAATTTTAATGATAGTTATGATAATAATGTAAAATAATTAAATGTAAATTAAATGTAACAATACAAAATAATAAAATATAAAAATGCACGTAGCACATTTTATACAACTCTTTTGCCATTATGTCTTATTTTAGCAGTATTGTCCTGCATGCAATTTTTGCATATAAATAAGATTAGTTGGAATTTGTCAATCGATTCAGTGCTACTAAAATGAATTATGTCAATCAATTCAGTTCTTATATGCTATTCGCTTTTAAGCAATATGTTTTTAATAACCTTGAAGTACAAACCGTGTACCTTCTCTGCTAAAGTGTAAGAACAAAAATCTTCCGCTCTAGGCGTACATATATTGGAATAATAACCAAATATTAGTACGCTACACTTATCCCGTCCTTTTTAAAGAAATTAAAACGTAAAACCCTCACATCACCAGCTATTTTTCAACATTTTTGTCCAGCTAAGTCTATTTTACCTTGACCTTACAGAGTCATTTTGGGCGCAGGTTACTAAAACCTCAGCCTTATTTTCTTTTTAAAAAAATCAAAATTCCAAAATCCCCAGTTCCCAAAAAGCAAAACCATATCTACTGCAAATTAAAATAAATTCAAATCTGTAGCCTTCTCGCTATAAGGTTTTAAGCACATCTAGTTTATTTATGAATCTCTTTTATTATGAAATAGTGTTTTTTATGACAAAATTACTTACAACTTTCAACTTGAAATTTACATTCTTGNTGTCCTGCATGCAATTTTTTACATATAAATAAGATTAGTTGGAATTTGCCAATCGATTCAGTGCTACTAAAATGAATTATATCAATCAATTCAGTTCTTATATGCTATTCGCCTTTAAGCAATATGTTTTTAATAACCTTGAAGTACAAACCGTGTACCTTCTCTGCTACAGTGTAAGAACAAAAATATTTCGCTCTAGGCTTACATATATTGGAATAATAACCAAATATTAGTACGCTACACTTATCCCGACCTTTTTAAAGAAATTAAAACGTAAAACCCTCACATCACCAGCTATTTTTCAACATTTTTGCCCTGCTAAGTCTATTTTACCTTGACCTTACAGAGTCATTTTGGGCGCAGGTTACTAAAACCTCAGCCTTATTTTCTTTTTAAAAAAATCAAAATTCCAAAATCCCCAGTTCCCAAAAAGCAAAACCATATCTACTGCAAATTAAAATAAATTCAAATCTGTAGCCTTCTCGCTATAAGGTTTTAAGCACATCTAGTTTATTTATGAATCTCTTTTATTATGAAATAATGTTTTTCATGACAAAATTACTTACAACTTTCAATTTGAAATTTACATTCTTGAGAGTCATGAGGATACTTTCTGAAGTCCATACCACAAGAAAATGTTACAGTCAGTCTGTAATATTATATAAATAAATGAATAAAATAGTAAGAATTATTTCTTAGACATTTCAAGGTAAAATAAATTTCCTAATCATTGCTAAATTGAACTTTAGCTTAAGAAAAAAAAATAATTTTCTGGTATATTCGGCTTGTGTGTAAGTAGTTTGCTACTCGGTGGCGACCAATAGTACGATACTAATATCTTTTTAATATAGTATTTACTCATAAAATATTTCTCAACTTCTAGTCATTTTTGTAAAATATACTTATGCGACATTTTAGAGCGCCATTAAGCATTTATCAAACGTTGTTTTTTCTTCATTGTTATAAACTGTCAAAGCTTTTAGATATGCTTTTTTTTCGAGATTGCTGATGAGAAAAAATATATGATCTAAACTACCAGAACGCGATAACATTTACTGCATTCTAGCTCTATTGGGAACACTAAAAAACACTGTAATTTTTACCGAAGTGCTTTGGTAATAACCATTGGTAAAATTAACAATAAAAAATAGTTTCATTACCATGTTGTTTGGTAATAAATTCGGTAAAATTTGGAAATTTTATCATGATACCTTACATCATGATATAAAAACCATTTATTTGGCTAAATTTACTTTTTAGTCTTGTGCTTTTACTAAATGTGTGATAATAAGATCTGTAATTTTTAAAACCATTATTTTTAGTAAACTGTTACTATACGAACAGAAATATGACCAAATTTACGGTTTGCATATTTACATTGTTTGTATATTGTAATAATGTATATTTTGGTTTTATAACCAGAATTTTAGTTTTTTACGAGAAATGTCATCTTCATACAAGCACGGTAATTTTACCAAAATCTTTTTCTTCGTTTACATTATTATTTTACAAATTCATTTTCTGAACATCTCAAGGGACATGTTAAAACTTAATTTCTCAAATCTGTGCCACGAAACTTATATTTAACGACTGTCAGATTTCAAAACACTGCTCTACATTTTACATTCGAGTTATATATTTTTCAAATAAAGCAGAAGAATATTGAGCTTTATCCATGGAAATCTGGGGACATTTTTAAAGTCACTATAAGCACTTTAAAAATTATTTATAACTTTGTACCACGAATCACATACTTTTTGGATCTAGAAACATTCAACGAGTTTTAATGTTTGAAACTACGCCACACGCTTTGCTTTTAAAAGGAGCGGTCAGATTTTCCAAAGATAGCATTAGACTGATAAGTATCCATCGAAAACTTAAAAAATCCGATTTGTACATAAATACAACTTACCTTACACTAAATAAAACTTCTCCTTCTGGTGATATTCTAATAAAAACATTTGGGGTGATAATCTTATGTTTTATTCCTTCTTTTTCTTGTAAAAAAAATAAATCTGGTGTCCATATGTATTCTGCGTCGTCTAAAATGATGGTACTAATATCCATATCTTGATATGCTAGTCTGCTGTCATTCCATGCTTGTCGGAAGTAAAATTGGGCTCTGTAATCCTGCAAAATTTTAAAAAGTGAAGGGAATTAGAACATTTTCGTAATTTTTAACTAATAATACATGCACCGCAATAATTCCGTGTACACTTAGAGTAAAAAAGATATAACAATTTCAATTAAAAAATATTCTTAAAAAAATAATGTAGAAGCTACATTTCAAATTTTAAAAAAAATTCAGTTAAGAACCTGTTATTTCGACTATAAATATTCTATTATAAATGTTAAAAACCTAGTCTATGTAAAATAATCACCATTTATAATTGAGGCAGAACGAATCAAAGCTAGCCAAGAACACAAGTTTTTTGATAAGTGCTTAAAATGTTTCCTTTTAATACGTTGAGAATAAAGTACAGAACCCCCCCCCCCCATAAATAAATGGTCGAACCTGAATAACTTTCGATAGGATCTTCATGTTTTAGAACTCAATCAAAATGGTTTGCGGAGGTGACCTCAAATATGCTAATTAATTCGTAGTGACGATGTTTCAAGTTACGAAATCGGACACAAAAGCACATTTTCTCAGAATAAACATACCCTTTTTCAAGGGACTCTGTTTTCTGACCCACAAAATATAACAGGTAGCCTCTATTTGGGTAGCCTCTATTTGGGTAGCCTCAATATGGTCTCCATATTTTGGTCAGAAGAGCAATCCAAAGTTTTGACCCTTTAATGTTAATTTGACTTTTTGAGTTAACTATGGGGGCCATGTAGTTTTGGGGTCAGAAATCCGAATCCATTGAAAAAAAGGTTTGCTTATTCAGCGTTGAAAAAAAGGTTTGTTTATTTTTTTTATTTTTCTATAGCGCATAATGTGATACCGCAACAAAAAAAAAACTTTTTTTACCATTAAACTTTACGCTCAGACGATCTAATTCATATTTTTGACATGGTATTGTTTTATGCCCACCACCCCATTTAATATAAGACAAAATAAATTTCTTACCATGTTGAAGTCATCAATTTTATGAATATCTATTAAATACATTGTTGAATAAATTTGTACAGGTGTTCCTGCAATACATAAATAAGGCACATTAAGTCTGAAGTTATTCTTTGCATAATATAATAGTAGAAAATAATTATACAATTTTAAGGAAAATACATTAATTCTTAATAAATTTAAAATAATTATTAAACTGTTGTTCATTAGGTATAACGATATTAACCAAAATAATGATATGAAATGTAATAACTCATATTGCATAAATATATCCACTAAATCATATTAACGTTTTCAAGGAATTAAAGGCAGTGGAGAGAGAGGCACATGTGAACAAATTTTTTTATTTCTTTATATTTCAAAAAATATCATCAATTTCTCACAGTAAAGAAGTCCATATGTTTAAATTGTCTTTTCTTTGTCTTGTGGAATTTTTAGAGATTTTTCAATAAAATATTTCTCTACTTTATGATATCTTAGTAAAATGACTTCAATTGTACACATGTGCCCCTATTGGGAGCATATGTGTACATAACTGGGGCACATGTAAACAAGATTAAAAACACAAAGCAATCATCATATTTCAAAGAAAAAAATCTTTAATATAACAGATATAGATGCGCATTAAACTGAAGGGGTTGTAGCTTACTATGTGAATTTAAACTATACAACAGAACTGTCAATAAGAAAATATTTTTTTAGTTGTACAATAATTTTTCCGCTGTTGGGTTTTTCGCAACTTCATGTTCCTCAGGAGTTGTAATTGGCCTTCTTCTTTCTTCTCTAAAAATCTTTCATGCCTTTTTTGTTCTTTTTTTCTATCTTTTCATTTGTAGCTTTAGAAAATTCTATCTTTCTCAGGTGTATCAGTTAGTATGCGTGATGCGCGATCAACCATTTAATTAAAAAAGGAAAAGTTTAAAGAAAAAATTTATAAATTAATTATGGAAAAGTAAATAATAATAATTTTAAATCCATACATATTTTTTAAACTTATAATATCATGAGGATAATAATCTTAATACTATGACTAGGGGCACATGTGAACTGTTCACATCTGCCCCAGATGATTTCACAAGTATCCCATCATCTTTCTTAAACCTAACTTGAAAAATAAAGAATTTTTAACTAAGTAAAAAAAAATGTCATAAGCTTACCTGAATATTCATATAATGGTCTGCAATAGTTAATTTTAGTTTATTAGTTGATTTATACTATGCTTTCACTTGAAGAAGCGAGTGATTATAATATATACAACACCAGCTGATACAAAGAAATTGTCAGAATAGAACAACAAAATGTCTCATTCTTCTGAAAGTTTTGCAGAGAGGTTGGACTAGTACTGCCATCAATTGAAAATTTTTCAAGATTTTTTTATTTCAAATCATATTGGTAAAACATACCATGATCACATGTGCCCCCCTCTCCCCTCCATTAAAACTGGAGTTATACCTTACGTTTTATAATAATCGAAGATTATAAATACAATTTTGATGAAAATTCAATACTTTTTAATAAATTTAAAATTATTACTAAGCTGTTGTTCATTAGGCTTAACGACCAAAATAATAATATAAAATCTAATAAATTCATACAGCATTAGAAAACCCAATATGTCGTATGGAGGTTTTTATTTGCCGATTTTAACAATTAGATTTTTTAGCAAATAATGGAATAATGCGCAAAATTGTAATACTGCTATTGGAAAATAAAAATCAAAAAACTTCGAATAATACCAACGATAATGTAAATCACATTGAAAAAGGTGAGGTTTTCAAATTTTTAATTGTTTAAAGCCTCTAGTATAAATTATTGAAGAGTTTTTCCAAAAACTGTTATTGTGCTGTTAGTTTTTTAGAGATATTTTTTAATTATTTTACAAATGTACGTTTTTTATAAGAAATACACTCTTGACAATCTCTTGAAATAATTTTTCATTGTCACATTCAAAAGAGGGCAGCACTATTCACTTAAACACATTTTGTTTCAAACAAATTTAAAGGAATTTTAAAAAGCATTATACGACGATATATATTAAATAAGATAATTCATTAAAAAGTATATAAATCAGTAAATGCACTATAACATAAATTAATAAATACAATATAATATGCATAAAAAAATATATATAGTTGTATGGATCTAATAAAATATGTATTAGTATCTTGTGTGATGAGTTTTGAATAATAATATGGATATTTAATACTTTTTCTAAATTTCTGGCATACATTTCGAGATAAAAACTGCTAATTTTACTGTTTCATCTCTTTTTCTTTCAATTATCTAGATAAAGTAAGTTTTTTAGAACCAACACGATTTACACAATAGAAACTTTAAAAAAAAACTTTTTACATTGAAGTTAAATTTTCAAAATTAATTTTGTTGACTAAATTGTAAAACGCATTGTTATAAAGTATTTCATTCTTCGGATAATACAAACAGTACCAGAAAAATATGGAGCAAAAAAATTGAATTCTGAATATATGCATACATAAGCATTATAAGCTACTTCATTTATAGTTTTATTCAGGAACTGTTTGATCCAGAAAATAAATCTTTAATGTTATGAACGAAAGTTTTAAGAAAATTTTGCTGGACACTTTTCAAAAAGTGGAAACTTAGTTTCAATTCTACTGATACTTGTGTTATATGTCCTAAATATTCACTACTTAAGCAAATTATCTTTTTATTTTAGTAAAGTAATACTGTGATAATTAGTTTACTGAGTTCAACATCAGACTATCACCAGCAGACTTCAAACTATCTTAAACCATAAATTTCTGTTAAAAACTTACAGAAAGACTGAAAACAAAATTTGGTCAAAATCACCATAATATGGTAATATTTACCGTTTTTCTGGGGTTGTAATAACAAAAACATTTTGATAAAATTTACCCAAGTGCTGTGGTAATGATTTTGATACAATATACAATAAAATATGGTTTTATAATCTGTACTAAAATTAGGTAACATAGTAAAATTTGATAACTTTATCGTGATACATTAGAGCATTTCATAAAAAATATTCATTTGATTTTGTATACAAAAATTTTGCATTACAAAAATTGTATACCCTGAAACATAATATCCGATTAAATTATCGATTTGTTATAAGTTTATATTAGTTTTCAGTTTATTAAATTTAATCATGCTTCATAGTTTCAGTTAAAGCGTAATGTCAACCTATAGAGTCCAAGAATTCTTAATTTGCTCGATAATAAAGTCCAATGTGACACCTTATTGAGATTGCAGGAAAAGGCATAGCTATTAATCATTAATTTATAGAAGGGTGAAAACAAAGAAGTTGCCATACGTTAATGCGCGGAATCGAAGAATGTTCCAATATGCTACACTCTCGAATGAAAATAGATTTAGCCATATTAAAGTATCATATTTTTATAAGTTTATATCAGTTATTAGATTGCTAAATTTGACGATATTTTATTGTCTCAATTAAATCATAATATCCCCAATAAAGTTTAAGAAGACCTAATTTGCTCACTAACTGGGTCCAATTTAGCACCTTATTAAGATAATACCAAATTTGAACCCTAATAGCATTGTTAAACGGGCTCCAAATTTTTTATCAGTTTATCAACTAGACGCAAATTAACTGCAGTTGCACAAATATTTTGAAAAATTAGCATCAATAAACTTTTTACTACTCGAAAATATTTCAATGATTTAAACAGATAAACAACAGTATATTCTCCCAACATCAAATATATTAAAACTTTTTAAATTAGCATGTGATATGAAATTTAACGATAAATACATGTGACACCCAGAAACACTGAGATGAATCAATATGCAGCAACATTCTGTGAGAAAAATGCGAATTTTTTTAAATGTTCATAGAATAAAAAAATGCATTTAATAGATGTAAAAACTTTTTTAAAGAGATCAACCGTGATGAAAAATATTCAAATAAATTTTTGTTAATATAGTTTAACTACTTTTGATATTAATTTTCTGTTTGTTTTAAATGTAAATAATGTCCTTTACATGTAATTTAGGTGAAGTTTCATCACCCTAAACGCAATTAAAATGTAATTTTCGACCTGCAAATTCAGAAAACATAAGTTAATTTCGACTGTTTAATCAAAATTTTGCATCAGTTTGAATGTTCCAAGTTTTATAATGCCTAAAAAATGAATTATCTCACACGGAGAAAAAAATTCTGTTAAGATACTAATGAAATTTTTAGTGGGAAAAAAGCATTGTTCTGTTTAATAAAACCAAGTTATACGGTATTTGCACCATTCATTTACTGATTTTTCCTTTACATTGTAAAGGTTTTCCCAAAGTTCTGGTCTTCAAAATTATAGTTCTCATTACTGATCATTTAGTGAAAAATGTAAAACTCAAAAGTAATTTTTACGAATTAAATGGTTTTATGCCATGATCTAAGATATCATGATAAAATAACCAACTTGTTCCATATCCACTAAATTTTATCACAGATTAAATAATCATATTTTATTTCTAATTTTACTAAAACCATAACCTACCGAGTATTTCGGTTTTCCCATAAAGCCAGAAATACGTTAAATTTAATTAAAATCTCATAGTTTTCACCATAATTTTTTCTTTCTAAATGTATAATCTCAGTAATATTGCAGGTTATTTTAGCTTCATCTGCTTTCAATTTACAGATTAGTTTACATTCCTCTTGATTTTTACGGAGGAAAAATTAAAATATGAGGATTCCATTTATTATATACAAAAAATAATGAAAACAATATTTCGTCGAAAATACTTACCATATCCATCACGACCTTTTGGAAAGATTCGGGGATTATATTTCTTTTCTTTAAGATGATCAAAATAGATCTGAGTCATTTCATTTTCAGATTGTCTAGTAAAAAATGATAAATTAAAAATTAAATTTGGATATTGCCGATTATACACAGTTAGAAATTTTTCGGAAAAAATGGTTAAATAACAATTTATTGAATGGTTATTTTACCATATTTAATCAAAACAGTCAAATTACCATAAATAAAATGGTAATCAAACTGTTAAGTTTGAGAAAAACTGTTTATTGACCGCGTTCGCCTAATATGGTTAAACAACCAGAATTTTATCTCGCCAATTAGAACAACCTAATGAAACTACTTAGTTTTAGTGGTGAGTGCTACGAGTCCTTGTGGTGACATCACAATATTTCTTCAATTTCCTTCACCACATGGAGAATTTCCAGTGTCCGGCACTCTCTAATTACCATTACCTTACGAAAAACCGAGCTCCTAAGCCTAGTTAGATAATTATTTTTTTTAACGTTTTTGAAAAATGCTAGTTGTAAATGGTTAAAAAAGCCGTATAGTTTTATATTCATCGTCTTATAACTATACTTTTCGTAAATAGTTTCAAAACCATAAAGGAAAAAAATGTTCTTTACCATAAACTTTACGGTTAATCGGATGGACAGACAGCTACCAGTTATTTTACCATAATTTTAGAATGAAAATTTTAACAGTGTACTATTAGAAGAACCAGAAAGTAATTTCAGTTATTTATGGGTATTTCAATGTACTTATTTATCACTTATTAGTTCATTGCGTACTTAAAAGTCTTTTTAAAGTTAAGGTTATTTGTTAACCTGTAAACAAATATTTATTTCATAATTTTGGGTAAAATGGCATATTAAATACCAGAAAAGGCACATAATACTATGCTTTTCAATGCACATTGTAACATAATAATGTGTCATTCAACACCAACGTAATCAAATTTTTCTAGCATGGTTTCTCCAGCTTACTACAAAGATAATAAAAATGTAACGCTAAATTTGGAATTATAACAACCACTTAAATAGAATTCTTGACCTATTTGAAATAAGTGTCTTTTGTAAACAAAATTATAATGAATTCAAATGAGCAATATGATTATCTCTTCGGTGCTCACGAGACAAATTGAGAAATAACAGTTCAGGATTCACCTGTCTTTTTTTTTAAAGTTGAGCAATGGCTTATCAGTAAAAAATAGAACATAAGTGAGTGCAAAAAAGAAAGAGTTACGCTTCTGAATTAGTTAAAAGATTAGTACTGGAGTATTGATAATTCTAAATCAAATTACGGTAAAAAGTAACAGCACTCAAGGTGCCGATATTTTTTCAGTAATATTCGTTTTTACCGGAACATGTTAAAAAAATCTGATATACTGTAATTTTTACAGTAATAATTACCATAAAATCACTAAATCACTCTAATGAAGTAAATAATACTGTAAAACTGAACTGTAAAAATTACGGTATAATATTTTACGGTAAAATGGATTTTACGGAATGGCGGTATTTTATGCCGCAATTTGATCCAGAATTTCTTACAGTGTACTAAATAATGAAACAGATATGTTCTATACAATCCTTTTTTGCTATTAAAAATTTATTTGTATTACTATAGTTTAAGGTGACGGGGACACCGCCTTCAAATAAGTTCATATATGACAAAGACTGTTTCATTAGTTCTGTGTTTACATATCTGATACAAAATAAAAAATTTCTAGAATATGCCTGTTTGAATTTAAAGCAATAAACTGCACTATTTTCCTATTCCTCAGTAGTTACATATTTCCAGATTACAATTTAACATCATCAAATTATTTAAATTTCTAAAATAGTCGAAATAACAAAGGAATTGCATTCAAATTCAAGCAGGAATTCATGTTTTAGTTACATTTCGATCATATTTCATTATAATACATTGTATAGCATTTTTTACTTAAAAAGATATATCAAGTACCATAGTATCAAGAACAAATATAGGCATATTTATTCTCAAAATTTCATTGATGTTAAAAATTCGCGTAAAATAAGTTACTTAATAGAATAAATTTTCTCGGAACAACTTCATGAATAATATAATAATATTTCGTAGTCATCTTTTATGCAATGAAAGACCTTGAATAATACAAAAAGTTTGTCTGACTTCAATAATTAAAATTAAACAGCGATAGTTCAATAACGCAATATATATATATATATATAAGTCAAAATATTGAGAAAATTTGGAAAATAATAAAAAATAATGACAAGAGAAGAAAATTATTAAAAATAATTTTTCAAAAGTATTTAAAAAATAATATAATTTTCGATATC
>NC_092214.1:52310796-52359936 GCF_043381705.1 Parasteatoda tepidariorum
ATATATATATATATTAAACTATAAATAAACTATGAATATTTATATTTATTCAATAAACTATAAATATTTATTCAAATTGTAATCATATTAACAAAGCAATATAGAAATATTCTGATGAATGAATTAATTTTAATGTCATGTTATATTTTCTTTGAAAAACAATCATTATACTATAAAGATTTAATTATAATTAATTAATATAATATAAGATTTAAATATTTTTTTAAACACTTTTATCGATTTGAACGCCAAGAAATACATTGTTTTTTACTTACGCATAGGAAATGCTCGAGCACAGCAGAGCAGCAAAAACTGATGATAATATAACAAATATCGCCTTCATTTTCACAATCTTTCAAAACAACGTTTCAATCTGTAAATAATAAATAAGAATTGTTAGATCCTAACCATAATTATTATTTCAATTTACACACAGCTATTAAGTATCTATATGAAACCTATGAAATGCACCAGAATATTCCTACTGATTTCAGTCAACGAACTTGCCTTTTTTAATAACAGGCATTTATCAAACCATCTGAAAAGTTTGTTGATTTGTTATTTTCTTTTTTTGATTTGTTATTTTCTTTTTTTTTCCACTTGAGACGTGATGGTAACCTAAGCTTCCCAAAGGAAGAAAAAAAAGGAAATAGCTTCTGGTTTTAAAAGATGTTGACATGTGAAGATATTGAGAAGATAAGGTTCAAGGGTCAGGAAGAAGCGTCTTATGATCTTATTGACATGCGTTACATTTTTCACTAGATACTGAAAAGGCTTTTGTTAAATTAAGTATATTTCATATAACAGTTTATGATCGCACATGCAATGGAGACAATCTTTCAACAAATATGTGCAGACATTTTGTTTGACACTAGCTAAATTCATTATTAGCGTTAATCAAGATCTTGTATCATCGTGCTTCCTGCCATATTTGCCTGTATCTTCTGATTCCTATTTTAAAAAAATTATATTCTAACTGAATTACTCTAAAAGTAACGGTATGGTCTGTTCCTTTTAAATAAAAAATTCAATAAAAAGATGGCCGGAGTTTTGACAAATAAAAGCAAGAGCAACTTTTTTAGTTAAAACTGTTAATTTCTAGCTTTTAAACTTCTTTAATATCATTAAATTCATAAACATATTTTTTAATTACTTCTAATGCTTTCATAAGTAAATTAAATCTATATCTTATTTTACGCAAAGCGAATATAAGTACTTTTAATTTTTTCCCAACAATCAATGTAACGGCTAACGTTTTTTTTAATACAAGTATATAACATTAATTCAGTGTCGAGACGGATCGAATATCAAAATCTAATTTTAACTTTGTTTTTATTTAACCTCTTTTATTCTTTAACCACAAAAATGTTTCTGTTATAGAGGTATATTAAATTGTAACAGTATTTTCGGTATTTTTAGCAAGTACGCATGCACTTGTAATTTGAATTCGTTGGCAATAGAACTGGAGAAGGGAGGGGTTTGATGATTCAAAAAAAAATGTGCAAAATTTTATAAAAATGTACGCTTAAAAACTGTCTTCGTTTCTTTAAAAAGGATTTCCTGTTGACCTACTAACATGATATTTTATCAGCTTTTAAGTGTGGCCATATTCATAATTTTACAAAAGCAAAAAGTAATAGTTTCTTTGACAACAATGAAAATGATCTCCTTATATTTTCATCATATCTCATCAATTTCTCTGCTTTAATACAAAAGCAATATAAGGAATTACTTTTTACCACCCGGAGCGAAAATTATTGTTTGTCAACTGTATGACTATGACAACATTGCCCAATTTCATTTAAATAACCATAAAATATTATTTATATCAGATGAAAGTTACCTTTTAAGGGTAAAATGAGTAGTTTTTAAAAATAAATTAAACTTCCAAGCTACTATGGTAAAAAAATGATTAGTTGAACAAAATTAGTGATTTAATGAGTTATTTAAATACTGAACTAATTCATGAAAAAAAGTTGTTTTAGTTCATAACGTTTAAAGGTAAACCAAAAAATGGCGTTTGTTTCTATAATTAATGAAAATTCATAAATTTGAAGTTTTTTTCTAAACACTTTACTTCAGCTGTAAAAATATGAAAAATAAAATATGTTAAGAAAATATAAACAGTAAGTATATCTATTTAACTGGAAATAATTCTACAATGCCATTAAATTATGTTTACCTTATTGCATTGTTAATTTATTATATTCATTTGTATTTATAATCTTAGTAGTCTCAAAATATTATTTTTGTTTTTATTTTTGTTATCATTTGACTACAACCCTACGAAAGCAAAATCTATTTAAATTTATAATAAAGTAATATATTTCTCGAGACTTAGAGGATATTATGCGGATTTTCGAAAATTTCAAAGATCATATTAATTTTCTTTTAATTTGTGGAAGATTACAGTCCCATCTTTTAAAAAAGTCATGATGGTTTTAGGCCCCAGTAATTGTCGTAGAACAAAAATTATTTCGATATACATATGAAAAGATATTTCGAGGTAACTTTATTTATTTTTAAAAAGACATGGTTCATTTCATTTAAAATAAAATAAAGTATTTAGAAAATTAAATTATAATATAGTTAATAAACATTTAACAATGAACTAAACAAAAACATTCCTATCAACAGTGCTTTATGAAGTTGAACACCTTTTAACGAATGATCGGGTTTTAACATCCTTAAAAGCTTTGAAATATCTAATTGGATTTAAGATAATAAATAAGGTATATGGGACGTCTCAATTAGGATCTGAATATGGCATCTGATTATACATGATGAATATATATGAAATTGACAAATAAATTGTGAAATAGTTGCAATTAAACAATTACAATTGAATTCAGTGTTGAAAAAAATTTAAGAAAATACAATATCGCACGCATAGAAAATACTAGTACTTGAGGCAATATTGTGAAAAATCACACTTCTTTCAAAGTGGACATTTTACCTTCAAACTATTCCTTAAGGTTGTTTCCAAATAGGTACTCTTCAAATTCCTTAAAATTTCTACTAGATTACAACAAAGGACAGAGAAAAATCTTATTGCTTACACGAGTATCGCTGTGATTCAAACCATAAGCAGTATTGAAAATTTTGAGATTCCGGTTTATTATTATATTTTCACAAACGCTTCCAAGACAGGATTTTATATAAATTATTGAAATAGTTTAAAACAGTACGAAATTATACCTATCAAAGGAAATGATGTCAGTATTCGCTAAAGATAATCATCATCGAAATTATTACAATAGATGTGCATTGGGTTGGTCAATTTAAAGTTTTTTTTAAAAAAAAGTTTTGATTTTTGGTGCGAAGTAAGGGCATTTATAAAGCTTAAAAATATAATAACAACTCTAACATTGTGAAAAATATTTAACTGACTGATAAATTACATATAAGTATATATTAGACTATGCAATGGTTAATTTATCAAATATAGTATACTCTCAACGTACACTGAGAAAAATGTATGGTCAAAACCAGCAGAATATGATTTAATTTACCATTTTTCCGCCTCTATAGGAACACCAAAAAGACAACGTACTTTTTACCGAAGCACCTTGATAATGATTTAGATAAAATTAACAATGAAATACGGTTATTTAATGAGATAAAATTTGGTAAGTTTAGCATGATACTTTAGATCATGGCATAGCCATTTATTTGGTTAAATTTAATTTTCAGTTTCGTATTTTTGATTAAATGTTTGGTAATAAGAACTAAAACTTTGAAAGCTAGAATTTCCGGTAAACCGTTACTATATGAACTGAAAAATTACTAAATTAATAGATTAAATATCTTATATTTTGGTTTTATTAACAAGAATTATGATTGTTTTTACCAGAAATGTCACTAGCATGCAGTAGCATAATTTCACTAGAAATTCTCCTCCGCGTATATTATTATAAAATTGTATCAATAAAATCAAAGTTAAGATCAACATTCAAACAAACTCAATTCAATTTTCTTTTTTTTTTGTACTTACAAACAATTGTAAGTATATAAGAATTAAATAACAATATTACAATTATTATATAACAATTAAATAATTCAAATAATCGTTTACTAAATCATCAATTATCTAATCTCGCTACATGCCCTAAAATATTTATTTTGCTTATGAATCTTCGTGAAACTTTCAGATATATATATATTTCCTTATTAATAATTACTTTATCTGCTCTATTCTCTTAAGAAAGGTAATTTTTTTTATCATTTCGAAAGTTGTCTTTCAGAATTGCTTAAACAATACAAAAACATTTATAATAACATTTATAATATAAAAACATATCTACTCAATATACTTACGCCTCTTTTAATGGCGTTGTAAGGTCTGTGAATAACTACGGAAAAAAGACTCCTTTTATGAAGAAATTTTAATTGAAATCTGAGTTGACAGGATGCTGTTCATCTACTTTTATGCAACTATTATTGGGTTGCACGATTAAAGGGTAATCACCAAATTATTTTGACAGACCTTGGTTGAACGTCACACAAGCTGCAAAAGTTTAAAAATATGACGTTCGCTGTTGTTTTCTTTCAATATATACTGCCAAATAGAGGTCAAGCCTCCTATTCATGGAGGTTACTAATATCTTATCTAAAAATGTTAAGCAGTTTTCATCACAATAACATCTGAAATTTTCAAACAAGCAAAAATTACGAGGAACTATTCTTCGAGAATTCAGATTTAGACGAAAAAGAATAGATTACTACGCATGAAAGATTTATTTATTTTTTTCATTGAAATTTTTTTTTGTGATTTCTTTTTAATCTCTTGAAAAATGAAGATTTTCATTTATTTTATGGAATCATTGAAATTAATCATTATTTTTTTGTAAAATTCAAAGAAGTGAAATTTTCTGCACAGTAAAATAATAAAGCTTTTATAATAAAAATGAAGAAAAGAAATTTAAAAGGAATCAAAATTTCTGGTAACTTAATTGAGGAAGCTCAAAATTATGTGTAACATCTATAAATATATAATAGTATAGTATAAAATAGTATGGTAATATCGCAGTTAAAAATTAGTTTTGAAAAAGAGATCATTATCTATCTCATATTACAATTTTGTTTTATTTTATGACATTCGTTGAACAGTCAACCCGATTTTGGATTTACTACAACTAATGTTCAACTCCGAAGACTTGTTATTTCGAACCCAATCCAGAAGACAAGAAAACAACAGGTTCAAGTATCAGGAGAAATGTGCCTTCGTGGGGGACTTTTTGATGGAACTGACCAGCATATGCACTACATGGAGAGAAAAAAACACGAATCCGTCTACCACTGAGGATATTTTACATCAGCACTGTGGTCGGTGCGAGCCTGGTGCGAAATTTGTATCGACCAGCCATGGCTGTGATTCGACCCCATTCACCTCATTGGAAGGCGAATGCTCTATACCCTCATATTATAACTTGATAAAAAACAAGAATATTTTTTTAAGTATAAAATAAAGCAAATTTTAAAATATCTCAATAGGTTCAAACATCAGCTGTTCGCCAAACATTATTAAGTTAATATCTACTCGCAGTGCGCAAAACAGCTGACCACTCTGAATAACTTTTATTCTAATGATCGGATCTTCATATTCTAGGACTCCATCTTAAAGGAATCGAAGGGGTGATCTCAGTCAGGCTGATTAAGTAGTGTTGTAAAGTAGTGTTGTATTTTAAGTTACAAAATCAATCACTGAACTATACTTTTTATGACTGATGGATTCGGATTTTTGACACCCCAAGTACAAAGGGAAGCTAGAATGTGGGAAATATGGTCCACATAGTTTGATCAGAAGAGTGATCAAATGTATTGACCGCTTATTGTAAATTTTACTATTTGCGTATTTTGTCATAGCTCGAGAACTTTTCACGCAAATTGAAAGATTTTTGAACGCAATTGCAAATTTAATCTAAACAAAGGTGCAAAAAAGAACTTTAAGTAAATATTTACAATTTTTATTATTTTAGTCGAAAACAATTTTATTGTAAGTTATACAACTTTTCACATAATTTTAAAGAATTTATTTCAGCTTCACAAAATAAAAAATTTGAGGGAAATCAGATAATCTATGAAAAAAGCAAATTTTAAAAAAGTAATATAATTAAAATTGCAAAATATAAATTTTAGTGAGTATTTAATATTTTATTTATATTGGTCGTTAAAATTTTGAATATTAAGGTATACAATTTCTTACATCATATTAAAGAATGTATTTTTACGTGGCAAAATACAAAATTTGAGCAGCATCGGTCAAATAGTTCCTTAGAAATCGACTTTAAAAAATACGACTTTAGCAAAATTATTCAATCATTTAATAATCATGGATTATTAATCATGGAATTATCTTAAGATAAACAAATTTCATATTTGTGTGAGTAAATTTTTCAATTAGCTTATAAAGCTCTCGAGATATAGCGAAAAAAGCAAAAACTAAAATTAACATTAAGAGGTCCAAACTTTGGACAGCTCTCCTGACAAAACTATGGGGACCATATTTCCCAGATTGCGGCTACCTACTATATTTCGGAGTCAGAAATCGATATCCGTCAAAAAAAGTTTATGTTTAGAACATATTTGTGTCTGATTTAGTAACTTAAAATATCATCTGTGCTAATTAATTAGCATATGGTTGAGGTCACTCCCTCGAAACGGTAGGATTGAGTCCTAGAAAGCGAAGATCCGATCATTAGATCAAAAGGGTCCTTGTATAATTATTATTATTATTATTTTGCATTATACATCGCCGTTGCCAATGTTTTAAGCAGGAATACTGCAAAGATATGATCAAACAAAGAGAATCATCCTTCTTTATTGGGCAGCATTTCTAAAATTAACAGATATGGCCACATTCATAACTTCTAAAAACATATTATATTGAAGAACGAAAATATAAAGCATTTCTTTTGCAGAGGAGAGGGAAGTTTTTTTAGGCATTGATTTTGTATTACAATTTTGCAGCACTTTCAACACTTGGACTGAGAGGCCATTGGACATCCAAGCCTTCCCCCAGATGTTATGCCAAGAAATTCAAATTACCGGTAAATGCATAGTTGGTCACGGACACATAGAAGCATGGGAGGAGATTTAAAATTTGGTGAGTTATTGACAGATAATATAGCCAATATAGCTAAAATGAAGCCAACTCCACTTCATTAGAACTAGGTTTTAAATAATCTGGCTTCAGCTTAATCACCTCAAAAAGACCATTAAAATTTATTATAATAACCGTGACATATTTGGGGTTAGAGAAGTAAAGTAGCTCAAAGAAAAATGAAGTTCAAAATATATTTTGATACTCGAAGTTGCTACACTTAATGAGTTATACACTTATATCGAATTAAAAAGTTTGCCGGTACATTGATTTTTTTTAAAAAATCACTTTTAATAAAATGGATGAAAATTAAATAATTGATTTTGCATTCAAGGATAATTGATTAACGTATTCAAGGTAAAAATTGTAGTTTTCGATTATTCATAATTCAATATGCAAATGAAGATACATTGAATGAAGTATATTTGTGATACATATGTCCGTTTTTGTGCATTATTTTTGTTTTGTTCACATTGTTTGGTTTTATTCTTAACTTAATAATTTTCTCGAAATAGACAAAAAAAAATTTTTACATGGTTTCAGAAACTCAAAAACTATATTTTTACAATAAATTATCTCTATTGTCTATTAACACTGCAGGTAACTTCCTTATTAGTGTTAGATAAATTAGCCCAGGCAGATGAACTACTTTAATTATAAAGTTATGTTAATTCTAAAGTTATTTTAATTATAAAGTTATGTTATATCTCTTTTCTGAAAAATGGCCTAATGCAAAAACAATTATACCAGTCTCTGAAGAGTGATCTATATATTTCTCTTCAAAAAAGCTTGTACAAAGTTTCTATTATTTATGTAAGAAGTCCATCTCTTTTTTTTTCATGGAATAAATTTAAGTTTTTGAACAGACTTTTCTTAAAATATCTCGTATTTTTTTTAACAAAAATAAGTTGCTAATTTATCCAAGAGTCTTTCGAATAGGAAAGAAAATTAACATCTAAAAGCTAGATCAATTTCTTTCTTTCCAGCGACAAGATGTTTATCTAATTCCAAGTTTAACGCAATGACCTTTTTTTCTATTGATGACCTTATATAATGACTCAAAATTAGTTTCAATTGAAACAGCGCGCTAATGAAATTTCCTTCGGAGTAAAGGCTGCATTAGTAGAACGTTAGAAGCATTTTCTTTGATCGAAAAATACTGAAATTCGTTTCCTGAATGGTAATTGAAGTTTAATCTAGAATTAAGGAACACAGTTCCAGGAAAGGATATTGATTTTAAACGAATCTAGTTGCTCTTCCTTATTTAACGCATTCGTTAAACGTATTTTTGAAGAAAAGTAGTTTTATCAAAAAGAATTCCTATCTAGTATTAAAAAAAAGGAATTCAGATATAAATTTTTCCACTTATCTCTTTAAACAGATGCGCAGTCATGACTTCAGTACATGACGTAAGTCACAATTCATAATCTAAATATTCTTTTTTATTTAATAAACTCGTAAAATTCATTTTAAAAAAAAGTAATTTCATCAAATATGATTTCCGTATTAATCCGTATTTCCAGGATTGCATTATTTTTTAATGCAAAATATATTAAGACTAGAGTATTTTGAAACCGTTATACTCCATGCTCCTTTTCGAAAAACAAAATAATTTAAATTGTAATTAAATTCACTAGCCTTTTTTCCAGTTGGTGATCTCATATAATGACTTAAAATTAGTTTCTATTGAAGTAGTGAGTTAATGAAATTTCCTTTGGAGTAAAGGCTGCTTTGATAGAATGTTAGAAGCATTTTCGTTGATCGAAAAATGCTGAAACTCGTTTCCTTAGTGGTAATTGAAGTTTAATCTAGAATTAAGCAACATAGTTCCAGGAAAGAATAATGATTTTAAAGGAATCTAGTTGCTCTTCTTTATTTAACGCATTCGCTGAAAGTATTTTTGAGGAAAAATATTTTTATTAAGTAGAAGTCCGATGTTGAATAAAAAAGTAATTTAGTAATATATTTTTCATTTTAGTTCTTTAAACACATACACATACATGGCTCCAGTACATGAGGTAAGTTCGTTTTTATTTAACAAACTAGTAAAATACCTTTTTAGGGAAAACTTGCATTTCATTAAATATAGTTTTCGTTTTAAATGAAAAGAATGAATATACATGTATGAGGAATTACAATAATTAATAAACACCATCATTGTATACCTATCATTATAATTTTATAATTTTTGAAGTAAAATTATAATAATAGGTATTTATGTGATATTATTAATTATAATAAATTTTATGTCACTGCAAATTACAGAAATTTTTCACGTTTCAAAATTGTTTAGAAAGTTTTAAGGCTATGATCATATCTTTCAAAGATTGTACTATCTTTTTAATGCAATGTAAATTAAGGCTATAGTATTTGGAAACAGTTATATAAAGAGTTATATAGTCCAGTTTAGTAATTGGAACAGTTGGTTTTCTTTGATCGAAAAATGCCGAAATGGTTATTGAATGGTAATTGAAGTTTAACCTAGAATTAAAAAAAAAAACATATTTCCAGCAATTCATATTGATTTCAAGTTATTCTAGTTACTCTTTCTTTAATTAACGATTTCATTAAACGTATTTTTGAAAAAAAAGTAGTTCTATCTGTAAAGTAGCAGTTATTATAAGTAGTTTGATTTTCTATATTAAATAAAAAATAGTAATTCCGTAATAACTTTTTCATCCTACTTCTTTAAGGGCAGTTAAGGCCACAGTACACGACTTAAGTCATAGTTCATAGCCTGAATGTTCTTTTATGTAACAAACTCGTAAAATTCATTTTTAAGGAAAAATAACTTTATGAAATATCATTTTGTTATTAAATTAAAAAATGAAAAACGAACATAAATATACGAAGAATCACAAAACATTTTAAATATTTGCATTGTATCAGTATGAAAATATTTATTTACAATTCAAAATTGCTAAGAGATTTTTAAAGGGCATGATCATTGCGTTTGAAGGTTGTATTATATTGTAATGAAAAGCATATTAGGACTATAGTATTTGGAAACAGTTATATTTCATGTTCTTTCTTGAAAAATAAAAAGTTGTAGTTTTGTTCGCAATGTAGTTTTTTGGACATTTTTACAAACTAGTAATTATTCATATTTGTCATGACATAAGCTTTGCTCTTTGCTTTGCTTAAATGCATTTATAGTTCTGTTTTTTTTTTTTTTAATTCTTTCATAGAAACGAATATTTCTTAAAAAACTTTTGTTTTTCAAGAAGCTACTAGTCTTTTTTAAAACTATAACTATACTCCAAATTATAGCTTGTATGGGTTTTATGTTAAAAAACTAATAATTAAATTTTGGAAAGCTCTTTGTAACTTAAAACTACACATGAACAAGAGTAATAAAAAAAAAGATTAGAGAGAGAAAAGTTTCCTTTAATAAGGCAAACATATTTAAGCTACATATANTTAATTTTGTTATATGTGATAAAATTTGGTAATTGTTTTAAAATTTAGTAATTTTATCATGATACTGTAGAACAGTGTTTCCCAAACTTATGACTATTGTGTACCCTTTTTAAATTTTTCGTAACGCTCTGTACCCCTAGTAAAAAAAGGAATGCATTTTTTACTACAAAAAAATTGCTTAAAAACTGAAAATCACCACTAATTATTAACTGTTATCTCTGCAAAAAATAACTAGTAGAAAAATACGTAATCGTAAATTTTCATGTTTTTAAATAAATTTTTCTGAAATTTTCGTTTGTTGCAAAATATTTCGCTTTTCGCATTAGAACGCGTACCCCCGCTAAACTGTTCCCGTACCCCTGGGGGTACGCGTACCACACTTTGGGAAACACTGCTGTAGAACATGGAATAAAACCATTTATTCGATAAAACTTACTTTTCAGGTTTGTAACTTTTACTAAATGTGTAGTACTAAGAACTATAATTTCGCAAACCAGCATTTCCTGTAAATTATTACCATACACTGTTTGAATTTTCATATTAAAATTAGGGGCAGCAGTCTGTGAATCCAATTAACTGTAAGGTTTACGGTAAAGAATGTTGTTTACCTTTACGATTTTCAACCAATTTCCAACTAGTATGGTTAAAGAAGCCTGAATACAATACGATAGGGATTTTTAACCATTTACAACTAACATGGTTTCAAAACCTTAAATAATAAATGGCTTTATGGTGCTGTCATCTATGCATTAATGGTAGTATCATGTTTTAATAGTCCAGAGTCACAAATTGGAGTGCAAGATACTGAAAACTATTCATGTGTGTAGAAGTGAATGGAGGAATATTGTGGTGTCAACGCTGTGACTCGAACCACCGTTGTCTCGATCATGAGATCAACAAATCAGCCCTCTCGGTTGTAAGGAACTAAGTATTTCATCAAGTGGGCCTAACTAGTGCGATAAAATTCTGGTTACAAACCATTTTAGGTGAAAGCAGTTAATAAATGGTTTTACTCCCAGTTAACAATTTGAATACCATCTTATTTATGGTTATTTGATTGTTTTACTTGTATATGGTAAAATGACAATTATATAAATTGTCATTTAGGCATTTTTTTTAGAAATATCAAGCAATGTATGAAGGGGAAAATTATCTAATAAGTAGTTTAAATACTGTATATTTCAGTTTTATTATCCGGAATTATGTATTATTTTTACCCGAAATGCCATGACTATACAATAAGGTAATTTTACTAGAATTTTTTGACATGTAATTCTACTTTCTTGATGTTCTATTGCAACTAGTGAATGAATACAGTCATGCGTTCTCAAAAAATAATAAAAATAATAAATAAATGAATAAAATTTTAAAAAATAAATATAGAATCTAAAATGTTTTAAAAACTGCATTTTTACATAAAATGTTAAGAAAAACCCGATTTGAAAAGTATTTTTTCATGACTGAACTCAACAATAAATATCCACTAACATTTATACTGAATAACAAGGTTCTTCTATTGGAAACATGCTCATATTATGCACTTGCAAGTAGTCATGGTTCATAGTAGTCATGGGTCAAAATCAGTACTCGACAGCCAAATCAGTTGTTGATTTTGTGCTCTCAAGAATTATCTCACATCTTAAGAACATAAGCATGTTGTAACGATTTCCAAAAAGAGAGATTAATAATATGACTGAATCTCAAGATTTGTTTATTTTTTTACTTATTTATAACTTGTAGCATTTAAAATTAATCATCTTAATTATAAATAAAACAAGCACATTTCAAAAGATTGGATTTATAAAGCACCTGAATTCTCAACTCAGAAAAATTAGCAGCATTAACTGTTAGCAGAATTATTTTACACAGTTTCTTACAGTTTTTTTTATTTTTTTTTCAGATTATTACCGGTGCTTAACAGCCGATCCAATAAAGAGCTTACGACTAACAAGGCGACTTCTTAGTCTTGTAATTTTAAACCGATTCCAGAAGACAAGGGAACTCCTGGATCAATCATTGAGACAAACTAGCCTTCATGGAGGACTTTTTTATGAAACTAACCCACATTTGCATTACATGGAGAGAAAAACCACGAAACCCTGACACAGTTGGCCCGACTGATCCATGATCGATCTACCGCTGATGATATTTTATGCCAGCACTATGGTCCATATGAGTCAGGAGCAGAATACTTATCAACCAGTCAGTGCTAGAATTTGAACTTGGTTCACCTCATGGGAAGGCGACCATTCTATAATTGTAAGACAAACTAGATGTTATTTAAATGAAATAAGGCAACCAGAGAGAGTATCTCAAGAAATCTTATTTTACCATACAGCAAAAAAGGTAATACTCAAAATTTAATTAATTTTTTAAAACCCATCTATTGGTATTCGTAATTCGGATATCAAAAGGGCAGATGTGTTGATCACTCTTTCAGAATCACCATATTTGGTGAGCCAATGCCGCTCTCACATTAAGAAGGCCACCTAGTGCAGATAGAAGAGATGAAAAGTGCATCCATGCTTCTAACCAGGATTCGAACCCAGGATCTTTCAAACAAGAGCTTCCTTACCCCATGCAGTCCTTTCATCTTAAAATGTGAAATTAATTACGAATAGGATTAAGATCACAAATTTGAGAACAAATTGTGCAGCACCTGCGAACGTTAATTAAGAACTGATAATCTTTATTATCCATTTTAAACACCTTTTACATTCACACTAATAAATTCAAGTTCAAACTTATCAATTAAGTTCATTAACTAATCAATTAAATTATCAATTAAGGAATTAAGTTCAAACTCTGAATCACACTTTACTAGTAAAGAAGAAGGACCCTTCACATCGGCAAGTAGTTGTTGATTAATTCATGACATCTGTGCGGTTAGATTTGTTTAACTCCTTAATAATCTCTCGTTTTCAAGCTACTCGTATTATTGATCATTAGAGTAATAAAAATTATTTTTAGTCCAGCTTATTATACGTTTGCTACAGATTCATACCCTAATACAAATCAGTCCAATAGTAGAAGTGTTCTGTTTGTTTAGATGACCACTGCTGTCGGTGCAAGACCGGTTACCCCTTTAATGTGTGTCTATGTTGAGTCGACGAAGGCTGTAGTTCAGTGTAAGAAGAAGATAGTTACATCCAAGGCTGAACAAAGGTTTTAAGGGCTCCGGGGTAAAATTTATTGCGGACCCTTTTTCCAAAGAACAAAAAAAACTTATTTTAAAATTTTGTAGGACTTTTGAAGACCTTTAATACAAAATTACACTTTTTATATACATATAATATTTTTTTACAATTTTCGTTTAAAAAAAACTTATTATTAAGTACTATATTTTTTGATCAGTCAAGCCCTCAGCAACCCCTGGCAGCAGGAGATAACTGGGCCCCCTCCTTGCGTCCGGCCTTTACTATTTAACATATAAATTACATACATAATTTTCTTAAATTGAAATAGAAATGACTGCTTTTTTGTTAAAGTTCTACTATTTCTAAATTTCACTAAAAATTAACACGTGTACTCGATTTTACCCCACTAGTAAGGTAAGACCGAGTGATTTGATTTTTTCTAGAAAAAATAAAGCAGTACATCAATAGCTTTTCAGGAATGATATATTTCATTTTATTACCGTCGTTGAACAGTAGACCCAATTTTGAGTTTACGACAACCAATATGCAGCTCCGTGGCCTTGTAATTTTGAACCCAATCCAGAAGACAAGGAAACACATTGATCTATAATGAGGAGAAATTTGCCTTCGTAGAGGACTTTTTGATGGAACTAACCCTAATTTGCTTTACATGAAGAAGAAATCGTCGAAAACTACCCACGGTTAGCCTGACGGCAAGGGAATTCTAACCTAATATCCGCCTACCACTGTAGATATTTTTACGTCGGCACTGTGGTAGGTTCGAGTCGGGTGCTGAATTCGTATCGACCATGAAGGGATTTGAGCTCAGTTCATTACTCGGAATTACTCCACTTTCCAAAACTATTTGAAATATTTCGAAAAAGTTTGAAAAGAAAACTTTGAAATCCACTTCGAATTCACTCAAAATTTGCTTTTAAAGTCAAAGTGGAGATAGTAATGTGCATCTAACTACAAGTTTCATTTTCGATTATGAAAGTTCAAGTAGCAAATTCAATACGATGTCTAAAACTCTAACATAGCAGTTACTTAGAAATAATATTTTTTTTCTCAACACATTGATTTAGTAATTTGAAGTCTGTAATTACACTTCTGAGGCTGTATTAACCAAAATCATTAATGTGTAAACAAAAAAATACAATTCATTCCTATCAAAAAAAAATTTTATCAGCTATGTGCATATGATACAGAATCACCAAAATTCAAAGGAGCGTTTTCAAAATTGATTTTAAATTGATGGTAAAATTAAGGCAATAACAAATTGTGTGTTAATCTAAAACTCAGGCGATGAAATATGATCTTACAAATATCAACAATAGCAGTATTAAGGTCTTCATTTCCTCTTCATCTAATTGCAAGATATCATTTATAAAATGCCATTAGTAGATAGGAATAGGAAGTAGCAACTTGCTGCAATCTATGTTGGGACTCAACAGAATCTATATCATTATGAATATGGCCTTGGACATATAGAGAACGTAAAAAACAGCCCACTTTATTTCACTTCCCGCCAAATTGGAATATATAGTGCGTCAAAATTCTAAAGAGGGTTTAAAACTTCATTGTGATGTAGAAATCATTTTGTTGCCGCAACTATTAGTATTTCATACATAAAAAAGGTATGTTGAAAAAAATGTTTTCCAAGCAAGGCTTGATATTTCTTTTAATTTAAGTAGTTAATTAAGGAATTTACAATTAAATTTAAGTTTTATTTATAACACCCACGATTCAAATGATATTTTAATCATTATGTTATAATTTTATAATTTCAGCTGTAAGCTGTAATTACATAATATGACGAAATTATATGATTAAAAATATTTTAAAAAATAAAACTGAACCGAATTTTTGAAAAAATTGATTTTAAATTCTGACGAAAAACAATGCTAAATAAACTTCACTTTTATATGAAAAATGTAATATATATATGTAATCATATAATCTTCTCTCAAAGCTCAAAGTATTGATAGGAATTCTTTCCTTATTCACTCTATAGCACTCCAAATCAGTTTAAACTTATGATATAGCGTCAATAAATTTTAATAGCATGCAATATAATCCTACGGATTAAAATTCAGAGTGCTTAGAACCTTTTGACGAAAAGTCAGCTAATATACACATGTACAGTACGCAAAAAAAATGGACCATCCTCAATAACTTTTGTTCTAATGATCGGATCTTCACGTTCTAGGTTTCAATCTTAACGGTTTGAGAAGGTGATCTCAATTATGCTAATTAATTAGTGAGATCGATATTTAAAATTATGAAATCAGATTAAAAAACGTACTTTCTCTGAATAAACATACTTTTTTTCGACGGATTCGAATTTCTAACCACCAAAATAAAGGGATTAGCCTCAATCTGCGAAATATCATTCCCATACTTTAGTCAGGATAGCGGATCAAAATTTGCACTCCTTACTTTTTGCATATGTCACCATATCTCGAGAACTTTTCAAGTAAATTAAAAATTTTTGCACCTGATTATAAAATTTGTTTATCCGAAGATAGTACCATGAAAAAAAATGAATTTCAGTGAGTATTTGTTAGATTTTATTACTTTATTTTATGCTAATCGAAATTTTTTTAAATTTTAACGTATACAGTTTTTTATATCATCTTAAAGAATGTTATTTAAAATGACGAAATACTAGATTTGGGCGAAATCGGTCGAATAGTTTCTGAGAAATCATATTTTGCTAAAGTCATACTTTCAAAACTCGATTTCTCAGGAACTATTCGGCCAATTCAGCCATTTATTTTGCCGTGTAAAAATGCATTCTTAAAAATGATGTAAAAAATTTTATAACTTACAATTAAAATTTTTTTCGAATAGTATTAAATAATGTATAAAAAAATAATAAATACTCACTGAAATTCATACTTTGCATTAAATTACATGTGTCTAAACAAACTTTATAATTGTATGCAAAATATATTCAATTCGCTTAAAAATTTCTCGAGATATGACGAAGTAAGCAAAAATTAAAATTAACATTAAGGGGTCTAGAGTTTGGATCGCTCTCCTGACTTAACTATATTAACCTTATTTCAGATAACCAGATTGCGGCTGCCCCCCCCCATATTTTGAGGATTAGAAATCTGAATCCATCAAAAAAAAGGTATATTTATTCAGAGAAAGTACGTTTTTGTTTCTTATTTCTTAACTTAAAACATCGTCTGCTCTAAATTAGAATATTTGAGGTCCCTCTCTCGAACCTCTTTAAGGTTGAGTCCTAGAACTTATAGATCCAACCATAAAATCAAAAGTTGTTGAGGATGGTCAGCCTTGTATTTTGCTCACTGTGCATAGAATATATATAGAGATATACATATAGTATAATGGAGACTTATGTCGAATAAATAGTATGCAAAATAATCCGATGAATTAAAATTCAAAGAGTTTACAGATGTTCATCTTTTGGTAGAAAGTCAGCCAATACCAACGGAAGACACGCTTTACAGTCTACGAAAGAGAATAATCTTGTTAACATCATTAATATTCATTTCCATGAATAATTTAGATTTGTGTAAAAAAGAACTTTCTCCGCGTATCTAAATTAGGCAATTAAGAAAGTTTCAGCACAAATTTTAACTTTGATGATATCAATGAATACTTACTTAAAGAAAATACAATGACAATGATTAAATATGCGTTTTAAAATTAAGGTCATAATTTTGTAAAGCTTAGTTTGCTTTAAATCGATAATAATCACAATTAAACGATTTGAATATTATGAAGCGATTCCAAAACCAAAAGCTTCTTACAGGAAAAGTCATTATGCCATGAGAGAATGTTGTAACTTATTTGTATCTTCTCTGTCTTTATGCCTACTTCATTTAATGGTGTTTTTGTTCATTTAAACGCTTAACATAAATTTGCATAAACATCTAATACTTCACAAAATGTAATGTTATAGGTTATAGGTTATAAAATAGTAGAATTTTTTATATGGTCATTAAGATATAAAAAATGGACTGTATATATATATATATGTAATACAAAAATTAAATACTTTTGTATTAATAAAAGCATTAAAACTTCATTCGTTTTCATATAATATCTTTAGTAAAAGATAAGGGTAGAAATTCTATTTTGGAACTTCAAGGCTAAAAACATGCCAATGAATAATAATTAGATTTATACTTCAAAAGAGAAGTTATTTTAAGATCTTTCACTTCCATATAAGGAAAGATTAAACGATTTGCTATGAGTAATAAATAAATTGATGAGGCGTAAGAATACAGAAAAAGGCATATGACTGGGCCTCTTTACAACTAAAAATCATCCTATAAAATGCAGGAGCAATGTTTTTGCGTGACTNTAATGTAATTGTAATAAATGTTTATTTCAATTTGACATCGCTTAGAAGTGAATGACGTTATTATAATTTATCCAAAATGTGAACCTGAAAATGTGCATTGTTTGTGGGTAAATATAAATTGAACGATTGTATCAGTATTTTTAGAAGAGTATAATGCAATACTTTTATGAAAATCTTTATCATGCGATAAAAATTACTCTATAAAAAATTTAATCGTTCCATTTTTATAAAAAAAACATATTTTAGGCAAATTGAAGTTCTCATTTAAACTCAACTTTCATGAAATCTACGGAGCTTTAAAAGCTAACATAAATTGATCATATAATGTACTTAGAAAGAATTCCCTTAAAAAAAAAGAATTCTGCTCTTTAAAAAACAAATTTTAATGCTTAATTTAAGCAAATTTAATTAAAACAAGTTTTAATGTTTGAAACAAATTTAAGAGATTGATGAAAAATTGTTCGTGTTATATTAAGGGATTTAAGTCATAATAAGAGAATTGCTGGAAATATATTTAGAAAAGTATTAGAAATATATTTAGAAAATTGTTTGAAGTATATTTAAATAAGCTATATTCTTAGAATTCTTTGAATTATAGCATAAATTTGACGAGATCAGCCAATAATGGTTTTACAATATTTAGTTATATACAATAATTACTATAAATTATGTTTTATTACGTTGGACCACTTATTTAAATAATATTACCTTATAATTCTTTATCAGAATTTTTTTTAAATGTCCTCAATTATTTCGTCTTTCACTTTCAGGAAATCTATTTTGAAATATTCGAAAGTTTGTAGATGAGAGTAACTTCCTGAAATCTTAAAATATTGGCATAAATAAACCTATTATTTGTATATTGCTACTGAAACTCAAAGATATGCAGCAGTATAATATTTCACTAACTACAAAAAACTTTGTTTACTTTAAAGCTAGCTTTCACTAACTTTAAAAGTAAAACTTAAACAATAGTTTAAGAATGTGTTCCTAAATTATATGAAAATCTAAGTACGTTATTTTATTTTTAGTTGTTATATAACTCTGGAAACTACACTGTGAAATTTCTAGATCAAATTACGGTAAAAATTACCGTAACTCACGATTACAGTATTTTTACCTCAAAAACCATTTTTACTATAAAGTTTTACGGAACAAGGACTGCAAAATATCTTGATTTTTGTATACAGTAATATTTACTGTAAAATCACTAATTCATAGTTTTAAATAATTATTACTGTAAGAATTACGGTATAAACTTTGAAGGTAAAATAGGTTTTACAGAAGTTGCGCTCAGGTTGTCAATACTTTTTCAGTAATTTGACTCAATTTTTACATTGCATATCAAATTCAAGTTGATTGATCATAACCAATTAATTTTTAATTTAAGAATATTCTGAAGTTTCTTTTCGAAAAAATAATCAGTAATAATTAAATTGCTTCTGTGCAAATAATCAAGGAATAATTTTTAAAATTAACTATCGCACTTTTAATAAAAATCCAATTTATAAATATTGCCTAGATAAATGTATAATAAAAAGCATAAATAGATGAAAGTTTTTCTCTTGCAATACAAATGGCTATGTATATAGAATAAAAAGGTTTCAGAAATTCAATTGTAAAATATTATCTTATTATTTTTATTACTTAAGAGGGCAATAGGCTATCAATCATTTTTTTTCTTACTATAAGATAATTATAAAGTTATCATTTGAACAGAAATTTTATAATTTCATCATGAAATTTGTACTCCAATATATTAGTGTCATTGTTTCCTTAGAAATTTATTCCAGTTTCCCTGGTAACGTCCTTGTCCAGAGTTGGTGACTCATTTACGTGTCATTAACGTGAGTAGACACGTGAAAATGGGTTAGTTATACATCTGTAGAATATTTTCTAAAAATTAAAGATACTCAGACTGAATATTATCAACGAATTTTCAAAATAAAAAAACTGAAATGTGATACTTTTAGCAATGTATTTAAATTAAAAATATAACTACTCAGATAATTTGCATCATAGCTTCATAGTTGTAATTATGCTTTGGAGACAAACACTAACATGAAAATGATTTGCATCTAAATTACGAAAAATAATGTAGAAATTAAAACTATCTTGAATTATCGCAATAAATACACTGAGAAAAAAGGAAAGGTCAAAACTTCCGTAATATTTTAAAGTTTACTGTGCTTCTGGCTCCATGGGAACACCAAGAAGCTCGATAGTTTTCACCAAATCACTTTGATAATGATTTTGGTAAAGTTAACAAATAAATATGGTTTTATAATGCGTGATAAAATGTGGTAAATGTGGTAAAATTTGGTAATTTTAACATGATACTTTAGAGAAGGGCATAAATCCATCTGTTTAGTTAAATATAATTTTCTGTTTTGTTTTTTTGTATTTTTTTCTCGATTTCTTTTTTTTATTAAATGTATAGTAATAAGAACCATAGTTTTGAAAACCAGAATTTTTGTAAACTCTTAGCTTATGAACGAAAAAATTTGCAAAATGAATGGTTTAAATACCGTATACTTTGGGTTTTACTACCAGAATTATACAGAGGTTGGACGAAATAATGAAAACAGTTAGATATTAACACATTTTTAATCTTTCTCAAAGAATGCTTAGAGAATCATTTAATAAATTTAGTACTGTTTAGTACATGTGATTTCTCATACTTATCAACGAAGTTTAAGGCTTTTAGACGTCTGAGGGACCGAATATAAATTACATACCAAAATAGTGTTTTTAAACACCCTGTGCCAAAAAATGTTGCAATAAACTTTTAACTTGTAACAATTATTTTGGTCATTATATATAAAAGTTGCAAAAGAATTCGTAAACTTAGCTTAAATGCTTATGGAGATATGGACATTTTATAAAATCCTAATTTATTTTTGACGTGTTTTTGTTATAACTTTAAAAATATTGAATAAAATTTTTAGAGCAATATTAAATTTAATTACAAAATTAATGATTTGGAAATAATTTGAGGAAAAAAACTTCGTTTGAAGCAGAGCAAGACATGAATAACTAAAGTAGTTCTTCTATACTGCGTATTCATGGAAAAAATATAAATTTATTTTTTCTCAATTTGTAGTGAATCGTATTTGGCAACTAATAGCAAAAGTCCAGTTTGAATATCTTATCTTAAAAATTTCAGAAGTTTCAAGGAATTTTCTAAGTTTATTTCTTACTTTTAAAAGAAATGTCAAAGTGATAAAGGGTTTTCAACAAATATTATTTTGTACTATTAAACAAGATAGATTAAAAATAACACCGGAGAAAACTGGTTATTTGTCAGAAAAAAGTGGCGTGATAAATAAAGTGATAAGAAGTAAATTTATTGAAAATATTTTAAATTATTTGACTCATATTTAAAAACTATTACACAATTTTTAACTCCGTTTTAATTCATATTTTTTATTTCTTAAAATACGATTCACCATTTTGCACAGCACATGACTAGTGAAATTATTTAATAGATTTATTAAAAAAATATTTCGCAAATGTTTCGCTACGCCTGAAATATTAGTATCAAATGTGAATACATAAAAAAAAGCATGCATATGTGCTATAAAAGTTCCAAAATTACTTGTAACAAATATTAAGTGCATAAAATAAGACAAAAATAGCTTATAACGGAAATAAGTCCGCAAATTTAAGTATTAATTCAATGTGTCTTTTACTCTCAATTCCTGAAGAAAACAGTACAATTTTTGCAAACACTAATTTAGCTAATTTTGGTAGCTATATCATTTTATATTCGCTTTACTTTATAAATTACACACAAAATGCGAAGTGCAACGAATAAATAATTATCAGAAATAATTTTTTGTAAGATTGCATAAAAACAGGATAACTACTTCGCAGAAATTTCAAAAGTTACACAGAGAGCTTGCAATTTTTCAGATAGCTTTGATAATGCTATAATGATTTTCTCTGTTTCTAATTATTGACGTAATAATCATACTCTATGGTTTCAGCTATTTTCTTAATCAGATTAAAACAGATTTTTGAGTAATCTATTATAATCTGATAAAAAACGGATATTAAAAGAAGTAGAATAATAGAAACGGGATTAAAGGAAGGGAGATATATGAACTTAATTGGTAAGTAAGCAGCATTTTTAAAAACGCTTCCAAATTTATTTAAAATCATTTCATGCTTTTAGAAGTGTAAAAAGCATTTGGAAAAACATTTTTAGAAGTCAGCTTTCCAGTAATAATTTACCTGTGAAGTAAGTTTCTTAATAATATTTCATTTATTTTGTTTTTCTTGACGTAATCGAACGTAATGGAATAGCAGGTATGTTACAGCCATTTTTGTTTGTAAGTCATTTTTCAAACTCAAATAATGTTCTGCAGTTATTTAACAAAGAAAATTTGATAAGCAAATGATAAACTTAAGGCAATTACAATACTATTTTTCCTATTTGTGATGATTCGTACAGAATGAATAAAGATTGCAATGTGTTAAGAAATCCAAAAATAATTTTTCGATATTCATCTTCATGGTAATGCACTTTGGGTTAAAAATGCTTGCAAGGTTAAAAAAATAAATTTTTTTAACGTAATTACTTTTCATGTTTCTTTTAGTGAGCAGTAAATAAATATAAAGATCAATGTCACAAATTTACTTTCAGTTCTAAGTAGAGCTTCATTAATTTCAATTCAAGAGTTTTTTATCTCATTACATCAAAATACCTTTTTGAAAAAAAACTGAAAAAAACGCTCAAAACTTTTATTGCACTGATTGTTTATAAATCTCAAATCAATTACTGAATTAAACTGAGTTTTCTCTTTTTATTAGTCCGGCAGTGTAGTGGTTGCAAACACACGGGCCCCAGTATAACAGGGAAGTCAAGAATCACTGGCTGCGGTCGGTAAGTGGGTAGGTAACCTCTTTCACCAGCCTGTGTAGGTACCAAGGGTGTGCGGTATCGATTCTCGTTAAATTGTTCTACCGCAAAGTGCTTGACCTCGCGCATAGAACGTCGGGCTAACAGAGAAGGGAAGCTATCCCCTCTTCAGAGGTTTGAAACTGTGATGATATACCTTCAGATCATCCTCGAGGATGTTTCCTAGGCCGTCACAAATAGCCTATTGTGCAACTCCAGAACTCTAGAAGTTCTTATCACATTTTTGTTAATAAAATTTAATTTTAATTGTATAAATAGCTATAAAATGATTGTTCACAAAAAAAGAAATATATTAAAAAGCATCTACTTATTCTTTTTCCTCTAAATATTTCCGTGTTTTTTCTTTTCAGAATTTTTAAGGAACTTTGAGCTATTTTAAACTTAGACAACTAAAAAAAGTATCACATCCTGATTCGTTTTGCAGAAAACAACTGATCAATCCCATAATTTTTAATTAAGTTATATGGGTATGAAAACAGCCATGATTTCTATATTAAAGTTTTTAGTCAAAACTTTACAACAATACCACTTTCTAGAATGTAATTTTTACAGCATCTTGAACATTACATATAGCCTTTTTTAAATACAGCAGCCTCTTAACTCAGTTTTACAGACTAAAAAATCACACATACACATGTAATCTCTCATGCATTGTTATTATATTTATAGTGAATATTAATTTCAAAAATCTCTTCATTTGATCCAGTAAATAAGAGTACGGATATCTGTTCCATAATTTTTTTAAAAGTTAGTTTTAATACCATTAGAATTATTTTTATTCAATATTTTTATAAGTTACATCTTCCATTTCCCACTTATTCTTAAAAAAACTCTTTTTTGGACATTATTTAAGGTGAAACCAAATAAAAGGTGCAGCGAACGCAAAAAATTTTAAGAAGTGCGAATTTCTCAGGAATAAAAATGTGCACAAAATATGTCAACCTAAATGTGTAGTTTTAGAGTTTATAAGGATAGTTCCACAAAGAAGTCAATTTGAACATTAAAATTTTATTGTTAACAAAGAACAGAATATTTCATATATTTCTTTGAATAGGTAGTAATAGATGTATGACTCCATTAAGAAATTTCGTTTGATAATTTTATATACTGGAATCGATTATTTTTTCACAATCGTATTTATTTTAAAAAATATGATCATCGTATTTTTAAAAACTCATTATAGTGTTTCAAGCACCCAGATTACGTTAAAATATCCTTGCTGTATTTTAGTTAGAGACAATTTTAAATATATATCTCGCAAATTTCAGTCAGATACTTAATATTAAATATTTGCTCTCAGTACTCTCAAGATTTTAGTCGGAAAAGAATCAAAATGCGTATTTTCTATTGATATTAAGATTACATAATTACGAAATAAGTTGAAGTAGATGTTTGCATCTGGAAAACAAAAAAAAATCCTTGGCAACTGACTGACATTTAATTTAGTTTACTTTTGCAAAAATAATTAAGGTAATCTACCTTTCATTATGCTTGATACAATGTTTTAAATATTTCTGAGCTAAATGAACTTCGTTTCATTCTTTTTTTAATTAATCTTAAATCCACTCAACTTTAGTTTAAAAAATTTAAAGAAAAATTATAATGTCTCATTCAGTGTGCTTGCTTCCATACCACTAATATTTCAGATGCTTTTAAATAAAATAATTCTTATGATATGTGTTTTCAATAGAAAAAATTTATGATCATCTTATTTTAATTGCCTTACTTTTATTTATTACATTTTACTACAGATCTTAATTTTTTGCATTAGGACACTAATGAACTTTCGAAATATCAGTCAATTACTTATATATAATTAGTAGCATTCTTTATTCCATGAAACATAATTAAATTTTTATGTCATATGCTGATGGATTATTAATTTTTACTAACTAAATGCAAGTTATTATTAGCTACACTATAAAAAAATCCGATTCAAATTACCGTGAAAAGTACCACTCAGGATGCTGGTACTTTCCATTGTAAAATCCATTTTTGCTGGAATATGTAACGAAAGAAAGCTAGAGAGAGATAAAAATGTAGATGTTACGGTAATAACTTTCATTAAACTCTTATATCCAACTAAGCAATCACAATTTAAAGTTCAGACGGAACAAAATGGCTAACACTTAGTAAACATTTTAAAAACATAGGCTTTTGGTTAATCGAGACAACTCGATCGTTCGAAAACATGCATTTCTTGGAATATAAAGACATCCCTCATAGCTTTCGATCATTCAAATTCATTTCCGAAGAGCTATATTCGTATGGAGAATTAGTAATCGTCTTATTTAAAATTCAACTACAAATGTAAATTCGACAAACTCATACTCTACAGAGATCATTAAAAATGATTTGGATGTCTTTAAAGTTATTTGAATGCGGTAGAAATAAAAATAAATTCAAGGACAACTTTTCTAGATTATATTTCAAACATTACTTTGATTACTTTGAATTTATTTACGAAAATTAGAATTATGCACAATAATTTATTTTATAATATAAATTTTGACCAAATTTCAAAAGTAAATCGATAATTTACCTATGTGTTATTTATTTCACAAATTCATATTTAAAATTATGTTTTGACATTTTCCGTTTTTTTATCATTTTCTCCCAAGAAATGTCTTGGATTCGGTTTTAGGAAATTCAATTTTAATATTTTAGTAAGAATATACACTTTGTGGTATTCAGAAAAATATCCGGTTAAAAATATAATTTATAAATTTGAAATTATATTTTTAAAAATCATAATTTTGTATGTTTCAATTTTTCAGTAACACATAACTATTAGACTAATCGGTATTCAACCAGTCAATGTATCCAAACCAAATTAAATCCCGATTAATTATTTAAGTGGGTTCAGCTTTAAAAAATGGTTATAACTAAAATTCGAAAAAAACTGCCATTGCCGCAATTTTCTTGATTCATTCCTTCATTTACTGCTAAATAAACTGTAATTTCTAAAGTTTACATTCCATTTAAAAATATCTTTGATATTTATACTTTGTAAATTGAATTTTTTAACTGTACTTGAAATTTCACAAATGTTTTACGTTTAATTAAAGTGACATAAAGGAAACTGACATAACTGACATAAAGGAAAACACATCCTTAGTTGTCCATTATCTAGTATTTTGACGGCTACTAAATTATCTCTTATTGAATGCATGAACACTTGCAGAGCCATCTAGTAACCGTATCAAGTAAGAAAATTTCATTCGCTCTGTAATTTAAAAAAAAACACATCCTTTCAAAATTAGTTCGGTAAATTATTTTTTCTTAAATAAAAAAGATAAAGTGAAATGAGTTATTATACTAAAATAACTTTGAATCTTTTTAAATGCATTTTTGCGTCTATCTGGAAAGATATAAGAAAGTATTATACATAATTTTAAGAGGTTTGGGAGAAAAATTTTCAAATCATTCGTCCTACTAAGTTAAATATAATTGGATAAATCATAAAGAAGGACAATTTTGTATTTCAATAGGAGTATATGGAGATAAAAAAATTAATTTACCGTTTCCTTTAGCAGAAAGTTAGCACAAAAATTACTCCAAAATAAAAGATAATTATTTCGGATATACAATTTATTTTTTCATGATGTAATAATGTCATTGGTAAGAAAATTGTGACTGAAAGTTTTCAAAATTTGGTTTTTTTAATCTTTCAATGAATTCTTTTTTCAAAAAATAAAAGTGATTCGTTTTTTTGTTCATTGTGAAATACCGTAAATGTTTCGTGAAATTTAAAGACGAAACCAAAATATTTTATTTCGTAAAGCAAATCTGGACATTTAAATTATAATTTCAGAAATTATTTTCTACAATAAAATTTAAGTATATATTATTAGTTATTTTAGGTTCTAAACATTCACTCGTTTAATTTGTGATACGATACGATTTGTGATACACTTAAATACACAATCGTATATCAATTCATTTTTTCCAAGAATGATATTTAATGCAGTTTTAAAAAATATTTTAAACAAACAGATTTAAGCAAGAATTATTCAAAAGAAAGAAAATCAAAATTTATTTTGCTCTATCTACGACACTCATATAAGTATACAAATTATATGACAGATTTTAAACCATCGTGTATATTGAGTCCAAAATACTATTAATGACTCTAGCTCCACGGAGAAAAGAAATCTCAGACAATTATGGTAATGACATTTCTGGTGAAAATGAAAACCATAATTTTGGTTGATAAAACTTAAATATAGGCTATTTAAACTATTCATTTGGTAATTTTTTGTTCATATGGTAACGGTTTACCGGAAATTCTGGTTTTTAAAATTATAGTTCTTGTTACCACATATTTAGTAAAACTATTAAACTAAAAAGTAAATAAATGGCTTTTATAAATGGTAAATGGTTTTTATGCCATGCTTTAAAATTACGATCAAATTACAGAACTTTACCACGTTTACCAAATTTTATCACATATTTGGAAACTATATTCATTGTCAATTTTACAAAACTCATTACCAAAGAGTTTCCGTAATGATTACTGAGTTTTTAGTGTTCCCATACAGCCAGAAACCCGGTACATTTTACCATATTCTGATAGCTTTTACCTAACTTTTTTTCAGTGTGAAACACATTTATTTATATCCGTTATTCAGTGTTATAAACATCGTTTAAGTTTTTCAATCAATACACCAGGCTTAATTAGCTTTCAACAATAGCTAAGTAATATTAAAAAATATATTCATGAGTAGTTATATTAATCTAAGAAAATATAAACTATATACATGTGTCGACTTGGCGAGTTCTGCTGCTGTAATAAATATGAAGAATATCGACGAAAGATATAAAATTTTAAAATGTTTATATCACAGCCATAAATAATTGCTTAAACTGATACGAAGATATTTATTGAACTTCGACCGATATTTTGTTCTGATATCTGGGTTCAGACTTTAAAACGTAAGTAGTGCTATAAAAAAGAAATTGGAAATCAGGGTATAAAAACAGAAAAACAAATTTTGCAGATTTATTTCTTTACTGAAGTTAAAGTTGGAAGAATAAGAAGTCATTTTTATTTCGCAACAAAAGTCGTAACTAAATATTGACTCACAAATCATCATTCAGAAAGCAAAAGCACGTTCCAAAAAATCACTTTTGTTATCTGAAGAAATGAAACCCGGGAATTCCTCCTTTCTCCTTATAAAAATATACTCGTAAAATTTTCTATTTTTTTACTCGTACATAATAATAATAATGTATGGAAATCATCATTGTTTTTCACTTTGGTATATAGACGCATTTCTTTTCGACATCTCCGTAGTTTTTCTCATAAAAATTTAGCAGGAACTTGTACCATAAAGTTTGAACTCATTTTACTAACGGATGATTTAGGCTAGAAATGTATCGAATAATTGAAACTAGAAAATATTTTTATTGTGTTATTAAAAAATAATATAAATTTAACTTAATGTTACATTAAAGGGAAAAAGAAATTCAATAACAAGTGTCGTTCCTAAGTTCACTATCTGAAAACATTCTGCGCTAATGCCATCCTTACAGAAAATTCTCCACTATGCTGTTGTTGTTGTTTCTAATGTCACTTGCCAATACTAGCAAGCCTTCTGGAGAAACCAAACGAATTTAAGGCAGAGGGTGAGGTTTCTTGTTTTTCAGTGGCACCATCTAAAACCAAGAATATGACATCAGTTACACATACGTCACTGCCCGTTTATAGGGTAGAACCATTCAATCATCCACATCATCAGATCGTAGTTTTGACGTCAACAATCAATCTCCAATTCAGTACCCCAAAAGTATTGATTTTGGAGTTATGGAAGATTTTGTCATCCAACAGATTTAACATGCATCAGTCACCATTTTTACGGGGGGAATCTTCGGTGGACGGGGATTGAACTCACGACCTCTTGGACATGGCCCAGCCCACTACCAACCAGGCTATTTCAGCTCTCTCTCCTATGTTCTCTAAGACAGTGGTTACCATTTTCTTTCGGCTATGGAGCCCTAAATGATCGACCTTCTCTCGGCGGAGCCCTGAAACTTAAAGATTAGATTTCATTATCAATTATAAAGAAATGATAATTTCATTATCATTTCTTTTTTTGCTTTGATCTAAAACTAGAGCATATAAAGTAATATAGTAAAAAGTGTTTCTTGCTACACTGAGTAAAAAACCATGGTCAAGCATGGGATATAATAAAGTTATAAAATTTACCGTGTTCGATAATTTTGACTGGACGCTCAGCAATATTTATCGATGTGCTTTAGTAATGATTTTAGTAAAATTAACATTAAAATATGGTTTTATGTGATAAAAGTTTATAATTTTACATTACACTTTAGAGCAAGGCATAAAGACCATTTGTCCAGTTAGATTTATTTTCCAGTTTTGTATTTTTTGCTAAATAGGAGGCAATAGGAGCTATGATTTTGAAAACCAGATTTTCCAGTAAACTGTTACATTATAACTGGAAAAATTACCAAATTAATGAGTTGAATACCCTATATTTTAGATTTAATAACCAGAATTACGGGTTTTTTTTTACCGAAAATGCTATTATCAGACAGTACGGTAATTTTACTAGATTTTTTCCGTGTATAATTTGATTTAAATACAGAATTAAAAAGCAATTTTGTAAAAAACAATGCATAACAGTACTAGTTACTGCTACGATCAATAGCGGATGATATGTTGATTCATCAGTTTATTATTACTAATATATCATAAAAATAATATTAGTTAAGTCGAATTAATAAAATTAGTGCTGAACAATTAACATTTCAAGTACAAATGCAGACATAAAATCAAGAATAAGACCAAAAAACTTTTTATTAACCGAAATAAGTTAAAAAATTGCATCAAGAACAGAAAGAAGTCAAAAATGGAAAGGTGAAAAATAATCGCATTCCAAAGAATACTACATCAAATTACGGTAAAACGGACTGGCATCCTGAGAGCGACATCCATACAATCCATTTAACAGTAAAATCAACTTTCACCTCAAATTTTACATGATAATCTTTTTTTATTTTGGTGATTCATCCTTGTTCACCCAACACTAGAATCGAATACTCTGCAAATATTCATTCTGCAAATACTCACTCTGCAAATACTACACCGTAGTACTATCAAATACTCACTACCGTAGTTCCACGCATGAACTGATACTGCATAATAGTGCGAATTTTCTATGGTACCTATTTCAATAAAGTTAAAATTTTAAAAAATATTTTTAATATTTTTGGAGATTAAGATGAATTTTAAGCAGGTAAGAATGATATGTGGCGCATCAATAAAAGAAAAGGAACGGTGAAAAATTAAGCAAATGTCAAATAGTGCACTGTAAAATATTCCGTGTCAAATTATGGTGTAAAATGCCCTTTATGTGCATCATCCGTAAAATTCATTTTTACCGTAAAATATTATATTGCATTTTACAATAATATTTATTTAATTAGTTTGATTCAGTGATTTCACGGTGATTATTACAGTAAAAATTACGGTATTTAAGATTTTTTGATACGTAACATTTTTCGATAAAAATGAATTTTACGATTAAAAGTACCAGCAGTTCTGGAACTTTTTAGCGTAATTTGATCCAAACTTTGTACAGTTTAAACTGTTAAAAATGTCGTATGGAACTTACCAGTTTTATCATTGATAACCAAATATTATTAAACTAAACTTTTCACATTTCTTTCAGATGAGAAAATAAATCGAAAAACAATTTACATGAACAATTTACTTAGTTTATTTAATATTTCAGTTTATTTAACATTTCAATTTATCTAGCCTTTTATTCGAATTTATTTCTTTTGAAAAGAAATGTGATGCTAATGACATAAAACAAATAAGATATAACCTCTTTTACTACAAATTCCATTAATAAAATCCCATCTCTTATGAAAACTAGAACAACATCATATGAATACCCAAGAGATATGAACAACTAAATGCACGCAAGATATGAAATCGAGGAATGATACTCTCTTGCCTCTGACTAAGACTAATGACAACAGATAAAGGGAGAGTTTGCATGTACTGCATCATTTTGAGTATTTTAGTACTTGCCCTGAAAATTTTTAACTTTTTATATTTCTTTTGTTACATATAAAACATTCCTTTGTAATTCCTTATTATAGTTGAAAATAGTTTTCAGCTATTGTTTTAGTCCATAGTTTGTATGTATTCCCTTGATTAAATATTTTTTTCGATATTCAAACAGCGGATGAAAAGAGAATTTTGTATACTGTTTCGTTTTGAGTATTTTGATACTTGCCTTAACAATTCAAATTCTTTATATTTCTTATATTACATTTACGACTAGCCAATACATTTTGTATTATAGTTGTAAATAGTTNTAAATATATATATATATATATATATATTGATATTCATGCAGTGGATTAAAAGGAAGGTAATTTTTCATATATTGTGCCATTTTGAGTATTTTGCTACTTACCCTTGAACGTTCCAATTCTTTATCTTTCTTATGTCACATTTACAACTATTCATTATAATTCCTTAATATAGGGATGAATTGCTTTTGCTATTGTCATAGTTGAGTTTATAGCTAAAATTTTGGTTAAATATTTTTTATCAATATTCAGAGAACAGATGAAGAAAGAGTTCGCATGCACATATCATTTATTATAAAAATAAATGAATTTAAACTTTCCTATATTACTATATTATTGATGAAAAAATTTATTTTTATATTTTAAGCTTTAAAAAATATTATTTAATTGATCAAAAAGAAATTTATTATAATTCATAATTTAAAAATGCATAAAAGTATAGCCACTTAAAAATCGCAGAAAATACACAGATTTTAAGTACATTAGTTACTTAGGAAGTCTGGCATATAAAAGATTCACATGAATGCAAGTAATTATTTTTTCTTCTTCTTCTTCATAAGCGCAACAGCCTTTCACAGGCCAAGGCTGACTCGCAGATTTTCCTCCATCTGGCCCTGTCCGGTGCGACGGCCCGCCATCGGTTGACTCCCAATAGCTTGAGGTCCTTTTCTACGTCGTCTATCCATCTTGTAGGTGGTCGTCCCCTACGTCTCGTCCCATCAATTGTGGAAAAAGTAACTTTTTTGGCAGGGACGGCATCAGAATTTCTAAAGAGGTGGAAAACAATTATTTCAAAATACCAAATATCTTACCGTAATAATAACAATTCCTTACACTCATTGATTGATATTTTCAATAAATTCAACAGCTGGCAACTTATGTTTTAGCAGTGGTGTGTAAAGTTGGTTTAATTTTACCTAGTTTAAATTTGATTCCAGAATTTTGTAGTTGTTTTGTTTGATGAAAAGAAAAAAAAGAATAATGGTTTGACAATTATTAAACTGATCACATTGAAACTAGCACCATGTCAATATTTGAATTAATCAAAGACTTAATGTGAGCTAGTTTTGGTATTAGCAAATAGTACTTTTGCTTATCCATAATATCGCATTATCTTTCAAAATTTACTTGAGTTTGAATATTTTTTTCTGATGAGAAGTTATCAATTTCAAAAGTTAAAAAGTTTTTACTGCACTGAGGAAAAAGTATGGGGGAAACTACAAGAATATGATGATTATGGATTATGCATTTTATATTATGAGAGAAAGTTTGGCAAATGTGGTACAGTTTAATAATTTCATATAATTTTTATTTTTTATCATGATTTTTATATTTTCTGCATACTTCAGCAAGGTTCCAAGCTTCTTCCAGGAATGCTATTTACTGTTTCTTGCGAGGTGGTTTCTGAATTCTCATTAAAAAAAACTTTCTGTTTCTTTCACCAAAAATTTTACTGGTATAAATTAAGCACATGAGCAGGCTGCTAATTTCCAGGCAGCATTCCTGAATTCTTGTTACTGTGTCAAAAAAAATTAATACGAAAAGTTTACTCTGCCTTGTAAGATTTTTACTGCAGTATGCTATACGGAAAATATTGTGGTAAATTTGCAAATTTGATGCAAATTTGTAAATTTTCTTTGCAAATTTGATGCTGAATAAGCCAGAAAACTTTATTTCAAGTTAATAACAAATCGAACTTTCATATACAATTAAAAGGGTGTAAATAATCTAAACACACTTACAATGGGAAAAGTTTGCACTAAGCTCATTCGCATTCACACCATACGCGAATTATTTTAACTTCCGAAAACACCAATGTTGATGTACTTTGGATATCGTTAGTAAATTGCTAACAATTGTAGTATGAAATGGTGTCAGTTGTCTTCCATACTACCATGCATCCACAGAAACAAAAATTCGTTGTTAAAATATGTATGTTTGTTCTCAGTTGTATAATAAAGTTATTTATATATTAATTTTTAATCTCTGTTAGCTGTCTTAACTAAGCTTATTCAGTTAACATACCTTTTTTTCAATGATAAAAACGCTAGTAACAATTAAAAAAAAGTATGTGTTTTAACATCAGAAAACTTAAGCATATAAAACTTTTCTAATCATTCTGACTTATCGTCTCCATGTTGACGACGTAACCAACTCTTATGTATAATAGAAAATATACTCTATTACTAATATGGTACATTAAGATAATACCAATGAAAAAAACTTGAGAGTAATTCGGATTAATAAAGCATCATGGCGAGAAAAACTATCTTTCTAAAATGTAAATGTAGAATTTTGTGTTTTGTTAATAGGTACTATAATTTTAATTCCAATTCAAATATTTTTAATTTCAGCTTATCTGAATAAGCGAAGTAAAAAGCGAAACAGTCATGGCTAAATATCTCATACTCGGCTTAGTTCTAAGCATGTTCCTCCTTAGCTCTGCAGAAGTGTAAGTATACAAAATTAGCTCAAAGATAAGGCTTTTAACTCTCTACAATATTCATGCAAGTTTTTAATCAGATTTTTGGATTTAATCGAGAAATTATTATTGTTAAAATAGAACTACTGCAAAAAAATGGAAGAACAAAAGTAATTATTAAAGATTGTTGATTATCCTACCTTCCCATTATATTACTTTAAAAGAATAAAAGCATGACAAAAATGACACTCTTCTAAGAATTTTTGACGCATTAAAAAATAATTACGTCTATTGTTCTTTAGGGCAAGCATTCTACGTCTTTAGAAGTTTATATAAGTCTTGGTAGATAATCATGTTATATTGGCTTCATACAAAGAAATCACAAAGACGTTGGCTTCACACAAAGGTATCACAAATTATAGGACACTCGAACTCTCACATTAGCTCTGAGCAGCTGAAATCACGACTCATCTGACAGAGCCACAGTTTTCTCGTCATCTAGGGTCAAATCAATATAGTCACGAGTCCAGGAGAGGCATTAGGCGTGATGTCGTGCTGTTAGTAAAGACAATTAAGTCGGTCTTCTGCTGCCATACCCCATTGCAACCAGATTTCGACGCACTGTCCTAGCGGACACGTGCATTTTACGCCCAGCGTTGATGCTTGCAGATTTTATACGCAAAGTTACTTATTTGTTAACACTGACAATTCTATGCACACGTCTGTTGTCTTGGTCATTAAGTGCAGACAGTAAGCTGCAACATTCCCACGATGGGAGGTTACGTCTGAAATTAGGTATTCTCGACACACTCTTGGCTCTATAGATCTAGGAATGTTGAATTCTCACATAACTTCCGAAATGGATTGCCCCATGCATCTAGATCCATTTACCATTCTATGTTCAAAGTCTGTTAATTCTCCTCTAGCGGTCATAATTACATAAGAAACATTCTCAGATAAATAACTTTAACACAAATACAAATGTCAATGTACTACCCATATGTATATTTTGTAGGCGATACTACAGACATATGCAACCCTGTTTTCNTATTCGAAAAGTGTTTGAAAACGTATACCGGATATTTTCACAGAAGAAATCTATATCATAATATGTTTCAATGCGTTTTTCACTTATATTTTCAGAAATGATAGACGCTTAGAAGTAGAACGAAATATACTCTCTACCATTTTTGAAAAGTATGATCGTCGTATTCGACCTGCTGGATTGAATAACACCGGTAGGTAAAAACTACTCTTCTCTGAAATTATGCATTAATGAGCTAGAGTTTTGTAAAAAAATAAAAGGCTATATATGTCTATAATTTAAGAGAAAAAAATTATTATTTTTGTTTAGAATCCACTTTAGAATGCATTTGAAAAACACTTTTTATTTTACTTTAGAAGGCATAAAAATACATATACATTTATAGCTCCTAAAAATTTATTAAATGCAAACTTCATCCATTCAGTGTTAATAAAGTTATGCAAAATTTATTTTTTTTACTAATTAATATAAAAAAAACATAATTAGGTTGATAAAGGAGAAAAAGTGCAGGGAAACAGATTAACACAATCATAATCAGCCACTTTTTTCCCATCTTTGTAGAGCTTGTTGAACTTGGTTTTAGCGTTGCTTTCAACAAAACCAAAACTAATTTTGCAGAAGAACATTTCTGTATGCAAATCGTATGTATTCTTTTTTTTTCAATTTTATTTCGTCAAATTGTATTCGAAATCTTTCTTGAAATTACCATGCATTTTTGATGGTCCAGTAAATTCAGAAAAGTGAAAACAATATTTATTAATAAACAATAAATAAACAAAATTTAATTATTTTTTGATGAATAGTCTTTTTTATTAAATTTTTCGCTTTAAAAAAATTTGTTTTTAATGAAATATATTTAAATTGTTCTACCAATGCACATTTTGCATGGAAGAAATCCAAATTGAGAATATAAAAATATTCTTTATGTTTCAGGTCCTGTAGTTGTAGTGGTAGATACTTATGTGAGGAGCATAAACAATATAGATGATGTTAATATGGTAAATATCTTATAAAAATAATATTCTAGATTAAAATTTAGTTTAAAACATTCTTATGCAAATTCTAAACACTTTGAATTTAAAGTTCTGCAGGTATATTTTGCAAGAAAAATGATAAATACAACTCAACATTAAGTTATTTTTTACAATAGCATGCATTTTACTATCACACAATTGAACTTCAATTTAATATTACTGCTAACTATTGCAAAATTTCAATTGTCCAATTACTATTGCAAAGCTAATATTAGAATTTAGAAAATTCCCCTGAAAGTATATTTAAAAGTAAATTTTAAGGATTTCCTGGCTCTCTGAAATTTTACTTTTTTTATTATATTAACATTTGAAGGAAAATGAAACTACGGTAAAAAATAGCGCCACGCAGTTTGCCAGTATTTCTCATCATAAAATCCTTTTTTGCCAGAAAATAAACAAAAAATCTGCTGAATCATAATTTTTATAGTAACAATTAGGCTGAATCAATCTAATTAAATAATATTACTGTAATAATTACAGTATAATATTCTATGGTAAAGATGAATTTTACTGTAAAATAGATTCCGCAGATGAGGCACCTAAAGTGCCGATACTTTGGAACGTAATTTGACGAATAATTTTTTGCCGTATAATTAAAAAAAAAAAAAAATTTATTTTATGAATTTTTTAAAATATTTTTTTAATGAAAATTTTTTTTCAGAAAAAGTATAGGAAATTTGCTAGTAAATTCAGACAAAGCTGTTTTTAAAAATGCATTTCAAGAAACGAAATAAAACACGAGTTATTTTTCAAATATCTAAATTAATGAAAACATAAACATGCCTCGTTTTTATTAAATTATAAATTCTTAAGAGGAGAGAATATTAACATTTTAGTGAAGAGAGGATATGCTGAACTATATGATTTTATTCTAAGTAGAAATCTTTAACACGGTCTCATTATTCATGATGGGCTAACAGGTTATTAAGTTTAACATTCATAAGCTTAATAAACTTAAAGTGTTTGAAAATCATAAATTGGAGCATTCAAATTGTATATTAAATTATATATTAAATGAAAATGGAAAGTTTTGAAATATTACTTTTTCTGTTAGGATTCAAAATTATCACGTTTTCTTAAATATAAAAACAATTTGAGTATAAGCCAAAACATATTTCATTTATTAAATCTATTATTTTCTAAATTATAAATCTCACTATCTCATTATTCTAATTACGAAATCTGTTATTTTATTATGCAGGTATATGATACACAGTTAACATTTAGACAGACCTGGCATGATGATAGGTTAAAGTACAATAATAGAAATTTCAACTATGTGACACTTACCGACCCAGAAATGCTTTGGACTCCAGATCTATTTTTCTCGAATGAAAAATCTGGTCATTTTCATAACATGCTTAAGCCAAATGTTCTAATACGAATTCATCCAGACGGAAAGATTCTTTATAGTTTAAGGTGAAATATACTTTTTCTATTAGCTTTTATTGGTTAATTTACTATTTTTAGCATCGAGTAATAATTGTTTCATTCGATGCATGTGATTTTGAATTTATTTTTGTTTATTTTGTGTTTAAAATCAAAATACTGTTTTCATAAGAGGCACAAAACTTCAGAAAAAAATTTCACAACGTTTCTAATCATTTAAAAAACATAAAAGACAAAACGGTTGTGGCAAGTTGACATACCAGTCTTGGAGGAATGTTGGCGTAAAATGATTGTCATGCATTTAGAGATATTGCATAAACAATTATAGTTACATAATTCATGGTTACTTAGTTGTCTCATCAATTTAAATCACCTGCCAATTTAAGAGCATTTACTTTACTTTAGTGATTAATTAGTTCCAAATTTTAATCTACAATACTACTAACACTTAAATAAATTTCGGATAAAATAACAGTATGGAGTACCGGCACTTTAAGTAAATATTATCTTCAAGGCCCATTTCACCTTAAAACCCATTTTTACAGTAAAATATTATACCGTACTTTTTACAGTTAGTGTTATTTAATTATAGTGATTTAGTGATTTTACGGTAATTATTACTATAAGTATATTAGGTTATAATTTCTTGTTCTGTAATATCTTGGGTCATCTTAGATGCATCGTCATCATTAACACAGAACAAAAAATCTTATATTTTGTTAGATAAATACATCAGAGTTTTTGTTTCGTAGCATGTTCCGTAAAAAAGGAAGAAATTTAAGTTAGGATGTACCGGAAGCCTAAATGCCGGTAGGGGAGAGTGGGGTCAATTGTAACATTTTTACTTAACTATTTTTAGCTAACAAAAAATCCAATATATTATTAGTATTAATTGTCAGACGAGTAAAGTAGACTATCCTCTACTAGAAAAAAAAATACCTTATTTTAAATATTAGTTATTAGTAATTTTTGACAACCGTGCACTTGCTACAATTGTCTTCACTTACGGAGTCAATTGTAACAGTTCATAAATTCAACTAAAACATAGTTAATTACACATATTATCATAGTTGCGATATATTTTTTTATTAATCAAAATAGTAGTGATATTTTAGGAGTAAAAATAATAATGAGCAGAGACCTAAAGGGTTAAACTTTTAACTTTAAGGGGTTAAAAATTTTAATTTATGCTGTGAAAGGTGACAAATAAAATAATGCACATGCAACATAATATAAATGCTATAGGAAACTATTGGTGGTTCTTAAAGCGTTAAGTAATGGTTTGTAAACATAAGATTATTTATTTTCAACTGTTACAATCGTCCCTTTACTTATTGTTACAATTGTCCCCAAGACGCCATTTAAGCTTCATTTGTTAAAAACAATGCTAGTTATTTAGCAAAACTAATCTTTTTTTTTATTGAAATGTTAATTAAGGTGTCCACTTACATATTCGGTTAATAATTTTTATTTGTTTAAACAAAATTACCTTGTTACAATATAATATTCTAATACCAAAAAAATTACTTACGTTGCGTGAAAATATCTTTTGTGATGTAACTCTTTCAAAAGTACATAAAAATGGTTGCCATCAGGGGTGTACATGCTGATTTATTAAATACCCCTTGTGCTCCACCTAGGAACCAAATCTAGAGCCCGACACTCGAAATTTTTGCTCTGTTACAATCGTACCCTGTTACAATTGACTCCACTCAACCCTACTTTTTAGCGTAATTTGATCCGGAATTTTAACAGTGTATGTTTACGTGTATGAAAATTTTTTAATAATGTTAAGGGAAAAAATTGCTGCTTAATAGTTAAAATAAGAACAATTTGAGTATGAATACCAAGTAAGAATTCAATATTTGGCTTATGCTAGTTGGTCAATGGGCTAACAATAAATCTCCACACACTACTCAAAACATTTACTAATGAAAATTAAATTGCAAAAAGCACTTTTATTACATTTTTAGTTAAAGAAATTAAGATCACTAACCAAAACAAAAGCCAAACATTTTCGTAATATTAATTTTCTTAAAGTAGCCTGGACAAGTGATGATAACTGCGATTGATCGGAAAAATACCGAGTTGATCACTCTAACTCTTTCATCTTTGCCGCTTCGTTATATTACTCTAATTGGTCTTACTTATTTTTTAATCCTACTATATTTTTAGTGAATAAAATAAAACATGATGCATTTTATTTTTGCGAACTGAAATATATTGCAAATTATGTTACATGTCTCTATAGTTTTAGCGTGAGCAATTAAACGTCATATGCGTTGAAATATATTTCATGTAGTGCAAAAGTATAATTTATGCAATATAAAAATGTTCTTAAAATAGCTTAATTAACTCTAGCTGGAGCAATTTTAATAATTTATAATTAATTTATAAAGGGCATAATTTGCTTTTTAGAATATCTTTGAGGCTTTCTTGTCCGATGAGTTTGGACAGATACCCTTTGGATAACCAAGTTTGTTCCATGGTAGCAGCAAGCTGTAAGTGTTTCGTTCTAAATCTATTGAAATGCAAACTAATTAAATTTAAACTTAATACATTTTCCTTTTAGATGGATATACGACTGATGATATTGAATTTGTCTGGAAAAGCATCAACCCTGTTCAAGTGTCAAAAAATTTATTTTTACCACAGTTCCAACTGAAATCTTATACCCAAGACTATTGTACTAGTACAACAAACACTGGTAAGTAATAATAGAATCAATGCAACAAAATAATCATGATAGAAATTTTAAAAAGACACAATGATTTGCTTAAAATGCACTATTTCTTATTCCTTCATGCTGTCCTGAACGGTTCGACAATATAACGCTTTTTATTTTTAACACAAAAGGCCGAGAGTCGAATCTCCCCCATGGTCAAGGAAAATGAAGTTTTTTCTGTTGGGACCATTTAGAGCGTACTTGAGCAATTTTATGATTTTCCTATGACAGAGAAAATTGCTATTGTACTAGCAGAACTGTCGTACTAGTAAAACAAACACTTAACAGGAACACTTTTACTAGATTTTGTTTGAAGAAAAAATTGCTATTGAAACATAACCAATGAATGTCAAGGATATTACCAACTCTACAATGGTTACAAAGATATTACCAACTCTACAATTCATGGCAAAAATTTAATAGACATGGTTTGTTAAAAGAAATGCGATTTCAAACGGTTTTATGTGGTCCTGTATGGGTCTGACGATATAGTGTTTGCTTCTGACTGAGAAAACCTAGGTTAGAATCCCGTTCATGGTCTGTGGAATTAAACTTTTCTTATAGGTTATATTTGTAGTGTACCTAGAAGTAATATTACCGTCATTATTTTTTAAATGATCATAGGTAATTTTCTTATTTTTTTCCCCTTCAGAAATACATACCTTAGAACAGAGATAATATATAAAGAAAGCATGTCACCAAAAAAAGCGAGTGACAAACGTCAAAAATTAAGGGACGAATGCACAAGTCATTTGCGATAAAAGAAATAATACTCTGTCATGCTGAGCTTTACATATTAAACTGCTGTGAGGAAATAAAACATACAACGGCCGTTGCGTATTATACGCCTGCGCTTTTTCAAATGCTTGTTAAACCATAAAAGTATATACCCAAACAAAGAAACAAATTTATTAATTTATTCAAAACGAAATAATTTTATATCGAAAATTATTTTCTTGTAAAGTATAAGGTAATCCTCCGATAGCAATTGGTTTCTTGAATGTAGGATTAAAACAGTATTTAGCATCTTAATTGCAAAATAAAGTTTTATCTCACTTCTTTCAATATGGAGAAAAATATTGTGGTTAAATTACTATAATGTATAGTAATGACATTACTGGTAAAAAAAGTAACTCTGGTAATAAAAATAAAAGTATACGCTATTTAAACCATTCATTTGGTAACTTTTCCATTCATATGAAAACGGTTTACCGGAAATTCCGGTTTTCAGAATTATAGTTTTCATTACCACACATTTAGTAAAAAATACAAAAATAAAAAATAAAAAGTAAATTATTTAATTATGAGTTATTTGGCTGTCTTGATCCAGACAGAATCGAAAACAAAACTCAAAAGCAAAGGACGATGAAGTTAAGTTATAAAATCAAATTTAATTAAAAAATTTGTTTTCGACCATGCATTCTTTGGTAAAAATTATTTGCTTGGGTGTGTACTATCAGTTCCTAAAGTTTTGCCCATCTTGTATGAATCACCCTGTATTTATATATATATATATATATATATATATATATATGCGATTATGTGTGTGTGTGAAAAGCCAGTTTTTCAATAGCAACATATTTTTCTAATAACTTATAATATCTGTATTGCTTATAATTTTTTATTTCTAATGATTTTTAAATAATCCTTTTTATATTTCGTTGCGTAGTATTGTGACTTAATAATGCAACAAAATTTAAATTAGGAGTTTTTTCAATTTCGAATTAATTCTATCTTTAATTTCTCATAGGCACATATAGTTGCATAAAAATAGACTTGGTTCTGTCTAGAAACTCCTTCTATTATATGATCCAATTCTATATGCCGACTGCATGTATGGTTCTACTTTCTTGGTTGGTTTTCTGGTTAAATCCGAAGTACACAACCATTCGATTTGGAATAATACTGGGAGTTCTAATATCTTCGATAATAATCACTACTTCAATTCATAGTCGTACCCCACAAGTATCATATACAAAAGCAAGCGATGTTTGGATTGGAGTGTGCGTCTGTTTCATCTTCAGTGTTATACTGGAACTTTGTCTAGTTGTCAATTTCTTAAGCAAGGAAGAGTATTCGCGTTTGCAAAACCAATTAACCGCAGATGAATTACTTGGAGATGTAAGTACATACATTGTTTATGTAACTAATTTATAGTTTTAAGTTTAGCATTAGTCTCAAATTTTATCCAAAAGCGCTTAGGCTATTTTTCCTAGTACGAATATCAGAACTTAACGTTAAGTTAACGTTTTAACTTAACGTTAAGTTCAATGAGTTTAAAACTGTTAAAAAGTCTTCTAAACTATATAAAACTTATATGCTCTATTGAAATCATTATAATCTACTGGTTAATCATCTAATCATAAGCATAATGAACTTTAATTATGGTTTTGAATTTTATATAAGAAGTAAAAGTCATTATTTTAAAGAAAGGCAAAATACCTACATGAGTGAATGAGAAATCATATTTTAACGAGAACAAATTAATAAATCATTTTGAACCATCACATTAAGCACAAAGTAATAAAACATTTGAAAGCATTACATCAAGCACAAAGTAATAAATCATGTTGAACAATTCCATCATTCACAAAGCTAAAAACATTTTGAACCATCCCATCAAACACAGAGTAATAAATCATTTTGAACCATGACATTCAGCACAAAGTAATAAACCATTTTGAACACCAAAGTGCGATAACAATTTCAGACAAAATGTAATTCGCATTAAATGTTATTATTCTTCAACTAAATCATTGATAAAACGTTTTGAAGTATTAAGTATTAAAGAAATAATACCTTATGTTGGACTACAAAAGCTTATGATCATAAGCCTAAAATTAGCAATTTATCAGCTAAACAATTCTGCAAAAATAATAATAGACAATTTTTAAAATATAACAATTTAAATATTATTTTTAAATATATAATTTTTATAATGGAGCAATTTGTGCACTTCTGACTGAATTACTGAAGTCGTATTTTTTAGATTACTACTCCCTACTCATATAATACGGGTCAAGATTCCAAGTATTCCAAATAAAAGAAAATTCCTAAGAAATGAACTTTTTCGACCACCAATCCGAAAACAGAAAGCAGAAAACTGTTTTTTTTTTTTTTTTTTTTTTGCCACAAATTGGTCTCTTGTCAAATTTGTCCATTCCGTAATCGCTTGGGTCAGGTGAGAGAGCAGTATAGAGTATCTCGTATTAAGCAACTTATTATATTTTATCCATTTTGCAACGTTACTGAGTTAACTGTTAACCATCCTTATGACCAATCGCAAATATTTGCCTAGTTTCTTTTTAACATCAAAGATCACTTTCGAGGGAAATTTTCTTCCTCACGCAGGACAGACAAAACTTGTATTGTAATAGAACCGTTTGAATTTTTTTTCCTGTTTAGGAGAATTGAAGCAAATATTTTGATGAGAACAAACTAGTAAGACATATCAGTTGGGACTTTATTTTCCTGTTATCACGTGCAATAGTTTTTGTGATCTGAAAAATATATAAAACGTATTATCAAAGAAATATAATAATAATTGTTGGGGAATACCTTCTTTAACTAAGTTGAATGGATTTAGGCAGAGATTTTCCAGAATACTTTCTTACTATATAAATTAAGTTTAAAAACTGAAATTTTTCGAGAATTTTTCTTGTTTATAGTGAAATATAGTTTTTTAATCACATGTTTGTGTTCAATAATTTAAACAAATAAGAAAAATTCTATTCATTTTCAGGGTCAAAAATAAAAAAGAGGGTGCGAAATGTTCATGCCATACTTTTTTTAATTTTTGACCCTTAAAAGAACAGCACTTTATATATTTGTTTAAAACATAAGCTCACAAAAAATAATATATATGTAATAAAAAAAGCTTTCAGAAAGTTCATGTTATGATATTAATGTCAATTACTGAAATTTTATTGACATTTTATAGAAAAGAAGAAAAAATAAATGAATTTTTGCTTTTTCGAATTCTATTTTGTGTTCATGTAAAAATGCAAATATATTTATCATCTGTTATAGCCAAAAATTCATGTTTAATAAGTTTTTATAAGAAATAGAGGTGAGAAAGATATTTTAAATTTGTGAATTTGATAGAAACGAACAAGTAAGTTCCGCAATGCTTAAACTGGTACACCTGATAAAGTTATGCAATTAACTCATTAACAGAACTTGCAATGAATAATAACATAACATGATGAGAATACGAGTGAAATTCTCTCAATTGGAAGAGAAATTATCCACCGCAGGGAAAGATATCTACACCTTTTCAGTTGAAAATGGATTAAGACAAAGAGAAGCCTTATTGTGCTTTACTTTGAAGGTGGGTCCCATAATACATTATTCGTGATTCCGCAATTAACACAGAAGATAATATATTCAATAAATCAATTCAGGTACTTATCCAGAAGATGAGCACATGATAGCTAGAACAGAGAGAGATTTAAAGGATGAATTTGTCAAATTTGAAAAGTCAGTCAAGAAAATTATCTTTAAAATGAATGAAGAAGGCCGTGGTTGCTAAGTAGTTAGAAAATCGGACTACAATCCGGAGGGGCCGGGGTTTGAACCATTATTCCGCTAAGACTAAGTACATGAGATATAGGTTCGCGTAAAATCTGTGAAGTAGAATTTGCTGATATCGGTTGCTGAACAGTATCAAGTACAGGAATCTGGAGAAAATTTTTCCCCTTCAGATCTATATCTAAATTGAAGAAGTGGCATCACGAATGAGTGGTGCTGCCATCTATCCTTTGGTTTCTGAACTAAGAAGTACTTTCACCCTTACGGTGCTCTCCTGTCAAATGAAAGGAGCTCATTCATAGCTTAATTCGCAAATGTCCGATGGCTGGAGAGCTTGGCTTGTCCATCTGTGATAAGAAACTGTAACTATAAGAATATAAAAAAATAAAGTATATGGTGGCCAAAGATAGAAAAATTTCAACCCTACTTTGACAGATGCATACGCCCTCCCAGTCTTGACGCATGCACCCGAAACATAGTCTTTACCTAAGAAGGAAGAGACTATTATTATCAACTATGAAGCGAGTGTCTTGCGAATCATATTTAGTGGAATCAAAAAGAGCAATTATATACAAATAGTCCAACACACAATAATTTTAAACATGAATCGATAGATAGTTGTGATAAAGGATGTCCAAAACGTCAATGGGTGGACTCTATTAAAGTGGATTTTAAGATCATTAGGGTATTAAACTGGAAAAACCTAGCTATAAAGAAAACTGCAAGGAGAAATGTTCTGGCACATACTAAGGACTATCCCTGGCTGTTGTATCAATAATGATTAAATATTACGACTTCACTCTGACACGGTAATTTCATATTGTAATAAAATTAGGTAAATGATTATTCATTAAGAAACCAACAAGAATGAATTTATAATATTATTATTCTCACATGAAAACAATTATTTTTCACTTACAAATATTTTTAACAATGTAATGAAATCCTAGGCATATCTTAGTATGAAAATACTATTTAAAAGAAGCAAGTTAATGAGCCATGGTGAAAACATTAGGCATAAGCAGAAATTCATAATTTAAATAAATAAAACAACTTGTTTTAGTGCGCACGAACAGCCAATCCATCATTAGATGCCTCCCCTATTGGCGTAAGAAGACATTTCCGGTCATGGATTTTAATACCAATGAGGTATAGAGGCCAATTAATCCCCTTAAATTACTTTTGTTTTACGGAAGAATTTTCACTAATTTGATAACACTAATTAATAATAATACTTATTTTGAACTTTTAATTTTTCAATAACTTAATTAAAAATGATTAAATCAGGAAAAAAAACACGAAATCTTATTTTTTCAGAATAAGCATATCTTTTTTCAACAAATCTGTGACTGTAAAATTTGAAGGGTAGTTGCTGTCTGTAAGATGTGATCTCCATAGCCTAGTCAAAAAAGTGGTTAAAGGTTTGGGCCCTTTACTACTTTTTTCACTTACTTGCTTATTTAACCCTGTTTTGGGAATTTTTTAAACAAATCAAAAACTTTTAGCACACAATCATAAGAATTCGTCAACTAAAATAAAAACATTGTAAAAAAAAACTTTTTAATAATTATTTATATTGTTTATCATTTTATTCCATAATGGTTGAAATAATAGCTTTATTTAATAATGGTATAAGCTAAAAAAAATTTATGTCATTTTAAATTATGTAATATTAAGTTATATAATTTTAGATTGTGTAATTTCAAATCACAGCATACGAAATTTGAGCAAAATCGGTCGAATCGTTTCAGAGAAAAAGAAGGCATTTTTAAAATTTACATTTCTCATGATCTATTTAATTGATTCATTATACGATAACTCTCGTTACAGTTTTGATCATTAATTTTGTAACACCCTGTATTTCGAAAAAATGCAAAAACTTTTCTTTGTTTTTCTTCTTATTAATTATTTTTAAACCTTCAAAAATATCTTTATTGTTAGAAGAATTCTATTCGAATTGATGACGTCGGGAAAGCCAGTCAAGTTCGAAATATCCAGTCAGCACCATTGAAATGGCTGAACAAGTACTCATCTACTGCACAACGTATAGATGTATTTTCGAGATTCCTTTTTCCAGCATTATTTGCATTCTTCAATTTAGTTTATTGGCTGAAATATGCAGCCTGATAAAAAAACTTATTCAAACATGTCATTAAATCGGTGATTGTTATTTGCAAAAGATTTTTTTCAACAAAAATATGTTCCATTTATATGCATCAATTAATATGTATATTGTTATATCATGTACCTTACGTTTGTATTGCATGTATATTTTGCATTGCGCACTTTTTCAGAATAAGTAATGTTTGCAACACAAATTTGTATGAAATAAAGAAAAAATATATGTTCACTTTATTTATTTACATGAGCATTACATTTGCTAAGTGAAATTTTCATTGAATTTGAAATATTTCGTCTTAATTTTATAAAATTATATATTATTTTTCTTTTTGCAATGGATTTTTTTTTACACTGGAATGTTAAAATAGTAAGATGTACTTCACACACTTTGAAGAGAAGAATTGTAAAATTCAATGAATATCTCTACATATATTGAGAAAGGTTTTCTGAACTACTTTTCTGAAAATTGTGGTTATTTATTCAGTAATCATGGTTTCCTTCAGATTTATTACATGGAAAAGCTAAAATAATACGATGAAATAGACTTAATAATGAAATATCATTTTTTAAATAAATATTTTAAAATATATCACTCAAAATGTGTAGCAAAGTATACGCGAAATTTATGTTATATGTAGTAAAAAGTTTAAACCGGCTTTTAAAAACTTCTTTGTATAACAATTTCAACACATTGAACTTTCTTAAAAGACTGCATAAAGACTTTAAGACTTTTATCAGCTCCTTTTTTTATCTTATACATTTAATAACAAATAAAAAAGTAGCAGAAATTCTTTTTGCTTTAAAATAATTTTTTATTTCAAAGTTTTAAGTTTTTGTAATTTTTTTTTAAAAAATGACCCGTATAAACAATTATAATAAATAAAATTCCTTTAAATATTCGTATTAAAAAAGCTTTATGGAAAGAAACTTTAACTCTTCAAAAATTTCTTTTTTATATTTTAAAATTTTATCGGAATCTTTATTTCATGAAAAAAAAATTAAAAAGAAACAAGTGTCATTGTTCAAAACCTCTCGCATTTTTTTTTCACATCAAAAAAATATAAAACATTACTCTAAGGAATTTTAATGTTTTCTTCTAGACAAAGGTCTGAAATAATTTGTTTTGTCAGTCGGAGCCACATTACAAAAAAATATTAATTCTTCAAAACAATTTTAACAGACTATTTATTTCATAAAAAAGTTTAAAAGAAACAAGGGTCATTTATTTGTTGTTAGAAACCTCTCTCAATTTTCTTAACATCAAAGCAAATCAAACATTACTCCAAGAATTTAAATATTTTAAGTGAAACAGCATCTAAACAGGGAAGTGTAAAACTTATTGTCAGTTTAAAAAACATTATAAAAAGAAACTTTAATTCTTCAAAAATTTCCTTTTTCTGTTTTAAAACTTAACTGTCTCTTTATTTCATAAAAAAATTCAAAACAAGCAAGTTTCATTGTCCAAAACGTCTCACGATTTGTTTAACATCAAAAAAACAAACATTACTCTAAGAAGTTTAAATGTTTTAAGTGAAACAGCTGCTAGACAAAGTACTAAAATAATTTGTTTTGTTAGTTAAAGCAACATTATAAAAAATATGATAAATTCTTTAAAAAAAATTAACGGACTATTTATTTCATGAAAAAAGTGCAAAAGAAACAAGTGTCATTTATTTGTCTTCAGAAACCTCACTCAATTTTCCTATTATCAAAACAAATCAATCATTACTCCAAGAACTTAAATATTTTAAGTGAAACAGCTTCTAAACAAGAAACGGTAAAACCTTTTGTCAGTTTAAACAAGATTATAAAAAGAAAAATTATTTCTTTAAAAATTTCTTTTTTCAATTTTAAAATTTTAACGGTTTCCTTATTTCTTAAAAAAAGAATTTAAAAGAAACAAGTGTCATTTATTTGCTGTTCAAAACATCACACAGTTTTTCCTAACAGCAAAACAAATCAAACATTACTATAAGAATTTAAATGTTTTAAGTGAAACAGTTTCTAGACAAAGGACTGAAATAAATCTTTTTGTCAGTTGATACAACATTTCTTTTTTAAAAAAATATATCTTCCATTTTTAAGAGGCTAAATATCGACATCGACTGCTAATGCCACTTTCCGTTTAACTCAAGACGAATGAGATGTAAGAAATGAATGGGACGTTTCTTTTTATATTCGATTTAAAACTAACTTCTTTTCAAGCATTGTAGAAATAAAAGGAAAAATCGATTCATTCGTTCAGCTTTAAATAAATGAAGGATTTTAAAGAATAGTTGAAAAAGCATATCTTGACGAAACAAAGAACTAGAAAAAGTTTTTTGGATCGTATCCTACGGCAAAACAAAGCAAATATAAATGATGATGCTTGTTAATGAAAACAAATAAAATAAATTTCATTAATACAGTAAAAAATGTAACTTAAATTTAAATTTTATAATTTTTCAATCAACTAAAGCTTTTTTAAAGTTTTTTGTATAAAACTATAACTTTGGGTATAAAACTATTGTAAAAGCTATTCCACATCTATGCATAACAATAAGATGGAAGGAGGTGTTCCATAATAACCACAAATAATAATAATTATAATTATTAGT